>NW_024712352.1:0-2533 GCF_018991925.1 Homarus americanus
GTTTCCTTCAATTAACTACCAATGCACTCATGAGAGAGCAAGACCATAACAAACTGGAAGGAAGTCTTAAATAAAGAACCAGATAACCAAGAAACGCCCTGCTAATTTAGGGAAAGATCACCAAGATCTGACTGAATCCAGATTCAGTCCCGTATTGCGAAAAATGCAGAAAATAATGACTTTTACATATTATGATACACTCTGGACCCGATTTTTGGTAATAAAGAAAAAAACACTGGACACAGTGGACAGCATTTCAGTTCCAAGGGGATGCATGATGCTGGAATAGAAAATGACTTAAAAGATCATGAAATAATGGCGTAAAGGAATTCAAAGTTCCCGAAGTTGTCTGACTTAATGTTATTTGCAAATCACTATCTAGAACATCACGGGATCAAGAAAATTTCCGAGGAGCTTTACACAGCAAACGTGATGCCGACCTTCAACACGGGAGGTAACGGCGACTTCCTTACTTAGCAGAGACGTAAGATTCCCAACCAAATACTGACTTGGACATACCTGAAGTGTGATGTGTTACGGTCCTTCGAAGAGCTGTTAACTTTCACCTACCTGGAAAGAAAAAAAAATACTTAATCTTCCATTCTGCTCTACTCCTTTAAAAATGTTGGAAAATTTTCAGGAGAAAGTCGCCACTTATACCGGGCTATATATTGGCATGATTGTTCTAGCCATAAAGTATATGGGACTAGACATATATTATGTTGGGTAAGAGTAGCGAAACCCAATTGTTGTTTCTTCTTTTATTGAAAAAATATTGTTCATATAATTCCTGAGTGTAGATCAACCGTAACTTTCACTATTTATGAGTGTGAAAGGAGAGGACGGCGGCTATGTAAATAGACCGTTTAATCACGTCCGTTCGATGTAAAATTATGAGTGTGACTGCCGTGGGTGACGGCTTACCCGAGCTGACCCATGTGCTGACATACAGTCAAACGGGCTGCGCCCCAAGGAGGCTACCATTCACGTGATATGAGCATGACAACTCATGGCAAGTGGAAAGTTACAGGGGGTGAATTAGTATATAAGTCAAATGTAATGAACCCATTTATACAATACTTCTGTTGATGAGACAGGGGCCATTACATCGCTCGGTCACCTACCTGCCGAGCTCTGCTAGGACTAAATAAACTCGCAAACTACATCCTACATGACCCTAACCATGTTATAAACATATATGTAGACACTAAGCTGGGGACTCTACAACCGTAGGGTTTTTATCAACTACAGGGGTCCTAGACTTAAGTGTCTTACGGGTTAGAATGTTGTGGACAATTGTCAATTTGGATGATACTGACTTATAATAACAAAAGAGAAACATCACTGCCAAAATTAACATAATTGTGGGAATTGTGAGACCTGGTATTGCAAATTCCCGTGACAAGTAAAATGGCAAATTATTATTTAAATCAGCAAATTGGGTCTCTTTCAAGTATGAAATAACCTATAATTTCTCTGAAACAATCTGAAGATCTTTTACAGTAAAGTTCATAACAGGAAACATGGGAATTAAATCAGACTTGAGATTTAAATTCAAGACAAAATGTTGATGAGTAGGCAAGGTCCGTAATGAACTATAAGTGACTTCACAGTAATCCGGAGCACTACATAATTATAACACCTTCCATCATCACAACATATAACGTCATCCATCATCACTACATATAACGTCATCCATCATCACTACATATAACACCATTCACCATCACTACATATAACACCATCCATCATCACTACATATAACGTCATCCATCATCACTACATAATTATAACACCTTCCATCATCACTACAGGTAACAGCATCCATCATCACTTTTCTTAACACCATCCATCATCACTACATATAACATCGTCCATCATCACTACATATAATAACCAAGGATACCTCTCATCACCACTGACCTGCCATTTGAGTTCAAGCGACTTCAGTTCCCGGTTTAAGTGAGCTTTGCCATGACCATTTACAAAAGCCAGGGACAGTCCCTAAAGATGGTTGGTCTAAACCTGGTGTTTCCTTGCTTCTCTCATGGACAGTACTATGTTGGATGCTCCAGAGCGGGAACTGGCAAAAATCTGTACATACTTGCTGCAAATGGCAAAACCAAAAATGTGGTCTACCTTAATGTACTACAGAGAGACAATGTGGAGCCTCTTGGAGGGTGACGTCGTACTGTGGCCTATATATATATATATATATATATATATATATATATATATATATATATATATATATATATATATATATATATATATATATATATATATATATGTATATATATGTATATATATATGTATATCGCTTGAACTCAAATGGCAGGTCAGTGGTGATGAGAGGTATCCTTGGTATAAACACGTCCTCTCCTTTAGCTTTTCCTGTCAGTATTGTAGCTTCCAGTACATGTGGCATCATGTTCTTCACCACCAGTCTTGTGCCATTGCAGAGCCTTGGTGGTTCAAGATTTCTTAAGAGCATTATAGGAGTTCCAATCCCTGGATATCCTTCAACATCGAA
>NW_024712353.1:0-23876 GCF_018991925.1 Homarus americanus
GGTGCCACTGCACCTGGTAAAGCCCCTGGGTGCACCATCACCCATGGCAGGGCTCCTGGGTGCGCCGCCACCCATGGCAAGGCCCCTCGGGGCACCGACAGCCCTGGGAGAGCCCCTAACGGCGACGCACCTGGTAGGGCAAATAGTAGGGCCTCAGAGGGCACTATCACTGGATTGGCCGTGGGGGCAGTTGTTTTTTTGCACATTTAGAACACTGGGAGATATGAATAAAAACACCACCCATCGCATATCCAGTATCATCACACCATCAACAATGTAAAGGAGAATAAATATCCAACAGGAAAACATAAGCTGGGGTGTTGTGCTGACTGTCTGCTCTGTTCTCCTATTGGCTGTTATTTGGATTTACATTTTAGTCCACCAATCACAGTTAAGTAAGGGATTGCTGGACGTATGTAATATGTACGACACCACGACCCGGAGCTACAGTTCTCTCGGCAAGGGGCTCCTCTGTGAGGGCCCCTTAGGGTCTAGCCGGCCCTTGGGGCCCCACTGCTTCTGGAAGATCCCCTGGGGGCACCGCTGACCCTGAGGAGAGTTCCTGGGGGCATTGCTTCCCCTAAGAAGGGCCCCTTGGGGCGACGTTACCCCTTGGCGGGCCCCTGGGGGCGACGTTACCCCTTGGCGGGCCCCTGGGGGCGACGTTACCCCTTGGCGGGCCCCTGGGGGTGACGTTCCTCCTTGGCGGGCCCCTGAGGGCGCCACCACACCTGAGAGGTGTCCTGGGGGCACCGGTGCCCCTAGGAGAGACCCTGTGGGCGCCACCGCACCTGGTAAAGCCCCTGGGTGCGCCACCACCCATGGCAGGGCCCCTGGGTGCGCCGCCACCCATGGCAAGGCCCCTCGGGGCACCGACAGCCCTGGGAGAGCCCCTAAGGGCGACGCACCTGGTAGGGCAAATAGTAGGGCCTCAGGGGACACTATCACTGGATTGACGATGTGGGGGCAGTTGTTTTTGCACATTTAGAACACTGGGAGATATGAATAAAAACACCGCCCATCGCATATCCAGTATCATCACACCATCAACAATGTAAAGGAGAATAAATATCCAACAGGAAAACATAAGTTGGGGTGTTGTGCTGACTGACTGCCCTGTTCTCCTATTGGATGTCATTTGGATTTACATTTTAGTCCACCAATCACAGTTAAGTAAATGATTGGTGGACGTATGTAATATGTAGGACACCACGACCGAAAGCTATAGGTCTCTTGGTAGGAGGCTCCTCTGGTAGGGCCCCTGAGAGGGCTCCTGAGGGTCCAGCTGCCTCTTGGGGCGCCACTGCTTCTGGAAGATCCCCTGGGGGCACCGCTGACCCTGAGGAGAGCCCGTGGGGGCATCGCTTCTATAGAAGAGCCCCTTAGGGCGACGTTACCCCTTGACAGGCTCCTGGGGGCGACGTTTCCCCTTGGTGGGCCCCTGGGGGCGCTAACACACACCTGAGAGGTCCCATGGGGGCACCGACACCAGGATAGCTAAGGGCGACGCACCTGGTAGGGCAAATAGGAGGGCTGGGGACACCTCACTGGATTGACGTGTGGGGGCAGTTGTTTTTGCACATTTAGAACAATGGGAGATATGAATAAAAAACACCATCCCATAGCATAATCCAGTATCATCTTTCATCAACAATGTGAGAATGAAATATCAACAGGAAAACATAAACTGGGGAATTTGTGGTGACTGTCTGCTCTCTATTCTCCTATTGGCTGTTATTTGGTTATATTTTAATCCACCATCACAGCAAAGTAAACGGTAATTGGGCGTATGTAATATACACGACACCGACATAAAGCTATAGTTCTCTTGGCTGGGGGCTCCCCTGGGAGGGCCCCTGGGAGGGCCCCTAAGGGTCTAGCCGGCCCTTGGGGCCCCACTGCTTCTGGAAGATCCCCTGGGGGCACCGCTGACCCTGAGGAGAGCCCCTGGGGGCATCGCTTCCCCTAAGAAGAGCCCCTTGGGGCGACGTTACCCCTTGGCAGGCCCCTGGGGGCGACGGTCCCCCTTGGCGGGCCCCTGGGGGTGACGTTCCCCCTTGGCGGGCCCCTGGGGGCGCCACCACACCTGAGAGGTCCCCTGGGGGCACCGGTGCCCCAAGGAGAGACCCTGTGGGTGCCACCGCACCTGGTAAAGCCCCTGGGTGCACCACCACCCATGGCAGGGCTCCTGGGTGCGCCGCCACCCATGGCAAGGCCCCTCGGGGCACCGACAGCCCCGGGAGAGCCCCTAAGGGCGACGCACCTGGTAAGGCAAATAGTAGGGCCTCAGGGGGCACTATCACTGGATTGGCCGTGGGGGCAGTTGTTTTTTTGCACATTTAGAACACTGGGAGATATGAATAAAAACACCACCCATAGCATATCCAGTATCATCACACCATCAACAATGTAAAGGAGAATAAATATCCAACAGGAAAACATAAGCTGGGGTGTTGTGCTGACGACTGCCCTATTCTCCTATTGGCTGTTATTTGGATTTATATTTTAATCCACCAATGACAGCTAAGTAAGGGATTGGTGGACGTATGTAATATGCACGACACCACGACGCAAAGCTAAAGTTCTCTTGGCTGTGGGCTCCCCTGGGAGGGCCCCTGGGAGGGCCCCTAAGGGTCTAGCCGGCCCTTGGGGCCCCACTGCTTCTGGAAGATCCCCTGGGGGCACCGCTGACCCTGAGGAGAGCCCCTGGGGGCATCGCTTCTCCTAAGAAGAGCCCCTTGGGGCGACGTTACCCCTTGGCAGGCCCCTGGGGGCGACGGTCCCCCTTGGCGGGCCCCTGGGGGTGACGTTCCTCCTTGGCGGGCCCCTGGGGGCGCCACCACACCTAAGAGGTCCCCTGGGGGCACCGGTGCCCCAAGGAGAGACCCTGTGGGTGCCACCGCACCTGGTAAAGCCCCTGGGTGCACCACCACCCATGGCAGGGCTCCTGGGTGCGCCGCCACCCATGGCAAGGCCCCTCGGGGCACCGACAGCCCCGGGAGAGCCCCAAAGGGCGACGCACCTGGTAAGGCAAATAGTAGGGCCTCAGGGGGCACTATCACTGGATTGGCCGTGGGGGCAGTTGTTTTTTTGCACATTTAGAACACTGGGAGATATGAATAAAAACACCACCCATCGCATATCCAGTATCATCACACCATCAACAATGTAAAGGAGAATAAATATCCAACAGGAAAGCATAAGCTGGGGTGTTGTGCTGACTGTCTGCTCTGTTCTCCTATTGGCTGTTATTTGGATTTACATTTTAGTCCACCAATCACAGTTAAGTAAGGGATTGGTGGACGTATGTAATATGTAGGACACCACGACCCGGAGCTACAGTTTTCTCGGCAAGGGGCTCCTCTGGGAGGGCCCCTTAGGGTCCCCACTGCTTCTGGAAGATCCCCTGGGGGCACCGCTGACCCTGAGGAGAGTTCCTGGGGGCATCGCTTCCCCTAAGAAGGGCTCCTTGGGGCGACGTTACCCCTTGGCGGGCCCCTGGGGGCGACGTTACCCCTTGGCGGGCCCCTCGGGGTGACGTTGCCCCTTGGCGGGCCCCTGGGGGTGACGTTCCCCCTTGGCGGGCCCCTGAGGGCGCCACCACACCTGAGAGGTGTCCTGGGGGCACCGGTGCCCCTAGGAGAGACCCTGTGGGCGCCACCGCACCTGGTAAAGCCCCTGGGTGCGCCACCACCCATGGCAGGGCCCCTAGGTGCGCCGCCACCCATGGCAAGGCCCCTCGGGGCACCGACAGCCCTGGGAGAGCCCCTAAGGGCGACGCACCTGGTAGGGCAAATAGTAGGGCCTCAGAGGACACTATCACTGGATTGACGTGTGGGGGCAGTTGTTTTTGCACATTTAGAACACTGGGAGATATGAATAAAAACACCGCCCATCGCATATCCAGCATCATCACACCATCAACAATGTAAAGGAGAATAAATATCAACAGGAAAACATAAGTTGGGGTGTTGTGCTGACTGACTGCCCTGTTCTCCTATTGGATGTCATTTGGATTTACATTTTAGTCCACCAATCACAGTTAAGTAAGTGATTGGTGGACGTATGTAATATGTAGGACACCACGACCGAAAGCTATAGGTCTCTTGGTAGGAGGCTCCTCTGGTAGGGCCCCTGAGAGGGCTCCTGAGGGTCCAGCTGCCTCTTGGGGCCGCCACTGCTGGCAGGTCCCCGGGGGGCACCGCTGACCCTGAGGAGAGCCCGTGGGGGCATCGCTTCTATAGAAGAGCCCCTTAGGGCGACGTTACCCCTTGACAGGCTCCTGGGGGCGACGTTTCCCCTTGGTGGGCCCCTGGGGGCGCTAACACACACCTGAGAGGTCCCATGGGGGCACCGACACCCACGGGATAGCCCCTAAGGGCGACGCACCTGATAGGGCAAATAGGAGGGCGCCAGGGGACACTATCACTGGATTGACGTGTGGGGGCAGTTGTTTTTGCACATATAGAACACTGGGAGATATGAATAAAAACACCGCCCATAGCATATCCAGTATCATCACACCATCAACAATGTAAAGGAGAATAAATATCCAACAGGAAAACATAAGTTGGGGTGTTGTGCTGACTGACTGCCCTATTCGCCTATTGGCTGTTATTTGGATTTATATTTTAATCCACCAATCACAGCTAAGTAAGGGATTGGTGGACGTATGTAATATGCACGACACCACGACGCAAAGCTATAGTTCTCTTGGCTGGGGGCTCCCCTGGGAGGGCCCCTGGGAGAGCTAAGGGTCTGTAGCCGGCCCTTAGAGACTACTGCTTCTGGAAGATCCTGAGGGCACCATGACCTTGAGAGCCTGGGGTATCGCTTCCCCCTGAAGGCCTGGGGGCGGCATTACCTGGCAGGCCTGTAGTCTCGACGGTCCCCCTTGGCGGGCCCCTGGGGGTGACGTTCCTCCTTGGCGGGTCCCTGGGGGCGCCACCACACCTGAGAGGTCCCCTGGGGGCTCCGGTGCCCCAAGGAGAGACCCTGTGGGTGTCACCGCACCTGGTAAAGCCCCTGGGTGCACCACCACCCATGGCAGGGCTCCTGGGTGCGCTGCCACCCATGGCAAGGCCCCTCGGGGCACCGACAGCCCCGGGAGAGCCCCTAAGGGCGACGCACCTGGTAAGGCAAATAGTAGGGCCTCAGGGGGCACTATCACTGGATTGGCCGTGGGGGCAGTTGTTTTTTTGCACATTTAGAACACTGGGAGATATGAATAAAAACACCACCCATAGCATATCCAGTATCATCACACCATCAACAATGTAAAGGAGAATAAATATCCAACAGGAAAACATAAGCTGGGGTGTTGTGCTGACTGTCTGCTCTGTTCTCCTATTGGCTGTTATTTGGATTTACATTTTAGTCCACCAATCACAGTTAAGTAAGGGATTGCTGGACGTATGTAATATGTACGACACCACGACCCGGAGCTACAGTTCTCTCGGCAGGGGGCTCCTCTGGGAGGGCCCCTTAGGGTCTAGCCGGCCCTTGGGGCCCCACTGCTTCTGGAAGATCCCCTGGGGGCACCGCTGACCCTGAGGAGAGTTCCTGGGGGCATCGCTTCCCCTAAGAAGGGCCCCTTGGGGCGACGTTACCCCTTGGCGGGCCCCTGGGGGCGACGTTACCCCCTGGCGGGCCCCTGGGGGCGACGTTACCCCTTGGCGGGCCCCTGGGGGTGACATTCTTCCTTGGCGGGCCCCTGAGGGCGCCACCACACCTGAGAGGTGTCCTGGGGGCACCGGTGCCCCTAGGAGAGACCCTCTGGGCGCCACGGCACCTGGTAAAGCCCCTGGGTGCGCCACCACCCATGGCAGGGCCCCTGGGTGCGCCGCCACCCATGGCAAGGCCCCTCGGGGCACCGACAGCCCTGGGAGAGCCCCTAAGGGTGACGCACCTGGTAGGGCAAATAGTAGGGCCTCAGGGGACACTATCACTGGATTGACGTGTGGGGGCAGTTGTTTTTGCACATTTAGAACACTGGGAGATATGAATAAAAACACCGCCCATAGCATATCCAGTATCATCACACCATCAACAATGTAAAGGAGAATAAATATCCAACAGGAAAACATAAGTTGGGGTGTTGTGCTGACTGACTGCCCTATTCTCCTATTGGCTGTTATTTGGATTTATATTTTAGTCCACCAATCACAGTTAAGTAAGGGATTGGTGGACGTATGTAATATGTAAGACACCACGACCGAAAGCTATAGGTCTCTTGGTAGGAGGCTCCTCTGGTAGGGCCCCTGAGAGGGCTCCTGAGGGTCCAGCTGCCTCTTGGGGCGCCACTGCTTCTCAAAGATCCCCTGGGGGCACCGCTGACCCTGAGGAGAGCCCGTGGTGGCATCGCTTCTATAGAAGAGCCCCTTAGGGCGACGTTACCCCTTGACAGGCTCCTGGGGGCGACGTTTCCCCTTGGTGGGCCCCTGGGGGCGCTAACACACACCTGAGAGGTCCCATGGGGGCACCGACACCCACGGGATAGCTCCTAAGGGCGACGCACCTGGTAGGGCAAATAGGAGGGCCCCAGGGGACACTATCACTGGTATGACGTGTGGGGGCAGTTGTTTTTGCACATTTAGAACAATGGGAGATATGATAAAAACACCGCCCATAGCATATCCAGTATCATCACACCATCAACAATGTAAAGGAGAATAAATATCCAACAGGAAAACATAAGTTGGGGTGTTGTGCTGACTGACTGCCCTATTCTCCTATTGGATGTTATTTGGATTTATATTTTAATCCACCAATCACAGCTAAGTAAGGGATTGGTGGACGTATGTAATATGCACGACACCACGACGCAAAGCTCTAGTTCTCTTGGCTGGGGGCTCCCCTGGGAGGGCCCCTGGGAGGGCCCCTAAGGGTCTAGCCGGCCCTTGGGGCCCCACTGCTTCTGGAAGATCCCCTGAGGGCACCGCTGACCCTGAGGAGAGCCCCTGGGGGCATCGCTTCCCCTAAGAAGAGCCCCTTGGGGCGACGTTACACCTTGGCAGGCCCCTGTGGGCGACGGTCCCCCTTGGCGGGCCCCTTGGGGTGACGTTCCTCCTTGGCGGGCCCCTGGGGGCGCCACCACACCTGAGAGGTCCCCTGGGGGCACCGGTGCCCCAAGGAGAGACCCTGTTGGTGCCACCGCACCTGGTAAAGCCCCTTGGTGCACCACCACCCATGGCAGGGCTCCTGGGTGCGCCGCCACCCATGGCAAGGCCCCTCGGGGCACCGACAGCCCCGGGAGAGCCCCTAAGGGCGACGCACCTGGTAGGGCAAATAGTAGGGCATCAGGGGGCACTATCACTGGATTGGCCGTGGGGGCAGTTGTTTTTTTGCACATTTAGAACACTGGGAGATATGAATAAAAACACCACCCATCGCATATCCAGTATCATCACACCATCAACAATGTAAAGGAGAATAAATATCCAACAGGAAAACATAAGCTGGGGTGTTGTGCTGACTGTTTGCTCTGTTCTCCTATTGGCTGTTATTTGGATTTACATTTTAGTCCACCAATCACAGTTAAGTAAGGGATTGCTGGACGTATGTAATATGTACGACACCACGACCCGGAGCTACAGTTCTCTCTGCAGGGGGCTCCTCTGGGAGGGCCCCTTAGGGTCTAGCCGGCCCTTGGGGCCCCACTGCTTCTGGAAGATCCCCTGGGGGCACCGCTGACCCTGAGGAGAGTTCCTGGGGGCATCGCTTCCCCTAAGAAGGGCCCCTTGGGGCGACGTTATCCCTTGGCGGGCCCCTGGGGGCGACGTTACCCCTTGGCGGGCCCCTGGGGGCGACGTTACCCCTTGGCGGGCCCCTGGGAGTGACGTTCCCCCTTGGCGGGCCCCTGAGGGCGCCACCACACCTGAGAGGTGTCCTGGGGGCACCGGTGCCCCTAGGAGAGACCCTGTGGGCGCCACCGCACCTGGTAAAGCCCCTGGGTGCGCCACCACCCATGGCAGGGCCCCTAGGTGCGCCGCCACCCATGGCAAGGCCCCTCGGGGCACCGACAGCCCTGGGAGAGCCCCTAAGGGCGACGCACCTGGTAGGGCAAATAGTAGGGCCTCAGAGGACACTATCACTGGATTGACGTGTGGGGGCAGTTGTTTTTGCACATTTAGAACACTGGGAGATATGAATAAAAACACCGCCCATCGCATATCCAGCATCATCACACCATCAACAATGTAAAGGAGAATAAATATCAACAGGAAAACATAAGTTGGGGTGTTGTGCTGACTGACTGCCCTGTTCTCCTATTGGATGTCATTTGGATTTACATTTTAGTCCACCAATCACAGTTAAGTAAGTGATTGGTGGACGTATGTAATATGTAGGACACCACGACCGAAAGCTATAGGTCTCTTGGTAGGAGGCTCCTCTGGTAGGGCCCCTGAGAGGGCTCCTGAGGGTCCAGCTGCCTCTTGGGGCGCCACTGCTTCTGGAAGATCCCCTGGGGGCACCGCTGACCCTGAGGAGAGCCCGTGGGGGCATCGCTTCTATAGAAGAGCCCCTTAGGGCGACGTTACCCCTTGACAGGCTCCTGGGGGCGACGTTTCCCCTTGGTGGGCCCCTGGGGGCGCTAACACACACCTGAGAGGTCCCATGGGGGCACCGACACCCACGGGATAGCCCCTAAGGGCGACGCACCTGGTAGGGCAAATAGGAGGGCGCCAGGGGACACTATCACTGGATTGACGTGTGGGGGCAGTTGTTTTTGCACATTTAGAACAATGGGAGATATAAATAAAAACACCGCCCATAGCATATCCAGTATCATCACACCATCAACAATGTAAAGGAGAATAAATATCCAACAGGAAAACATAAGTTGGGGTGTTGTGCTGACTGACTGCCCTATTCTCCTATTGGCTGTTATTTGGATTTGAGTATTTTAATCCACTCAATCACAGCTAAGTAAATGATTGGTGGACGTATGTACAGTAATGACACCACGACGCAAAGCTATAGTTCTCTTGGCTGGGGGTTTCTGGAGGGCCCTGGGAGGGCCCTTAGGGTCTAGCCGGCCCTGGAGCCCCACTGCTTCTGGAAGGTCCCCTGGGGGCACCGCTAACCCTGACGAGAGCCCCTGGGGGCATCGATGCCCCTAAGAAGAGCCCCTGTGGGCCACATTACCCCTTGGCGGTCCCCTCTGGGTGATGTTACCCCTTGGCGGTCCCCTGGGGGCGACGTTACCCCTTGGCCGGCGCCTGGAGGCGCATCCACACCTGAGAGGTCCCCTGGGGGCACCGGTGCCCCTGGGAGGGACCCTCTGGGGCCACCACACCTGGGAAGGACCCTGGGTGCGCCACCGCCCCAGGTAGTGCCCCTGGGAGCGCTGCCACCTTTGCCAGGTTCCCTGGGGCCACCGACACCCCTGTGAGAGCCCCTAAGAGTGACGCACCTGGTAAGGCAAATGGGAGGGCCCTAGGGCGCACTATCACTGGATTAACCGTGGGGGCAGTTGTTTTTGCACATTTAGAACAATGGGAGATATGAATAAATACTCCACCCATCGCATTTCCAGTATCATCACACCATGAACAATGTAAAGGAGAATAAATATCCAACAGGAAAACATAAGTTAGGGTGTTGTGCTGACTGACTGCTCTGTTCTCCTATTGGTTGATATTTGCATTTACATTGTAGTCCACCAATCACAGTTAAGTAAGGGATTGCTGGACGTATGCAATATGCACACACTGATCCGGAGCCAGCCCTCTCGGCAGGGGCTCCTCTGGAGGGTCCCTTTAGGGTTCAGCTGGCCCTCAGCCCCACTGCTTCTGAAGATCCCCTGGGGCAATTGCTGACCCTGAGGAGAGCCCCTGGGGCATCAGTTCCCCAAGAAGGGCCCCTTGGGGGCTATCAGTTACCCTTGGCGGGGCTCCCTGGGGGCGACGGTCCCCTTGGCGGGCCCCTGGGGGTGACGTTCCTCCTTGGCGGGCCCCTGGGGGCGCCACCACACCTGAGAGGTCCCCTGGGGGCACCGGTGCCCCAAGGAGAGACCCTGTGGGTGCCACCGCACCTGGTAAAGCCCCTGGGTGCACCACCACCCATGGCAGGGCTCCTGGGTGCGCCGCCACCCATGGCAAGGCCCCTCGGGGCACCGACAGCCCCGGGAGAGCCCCTAAGGGCGACGCACCTGGTAATTCAAATAGTAGGGCCTCAGGGGGCACTATCACTGGATTGGCCGTGGGGGCAGTTGTGTTTTTGCACATTTAGAACACTGGGAGATATGAATAAAAACACCACCCATCGCATATCCAGTATCATCACACCATCAACAATGTAAAGGAGAATAAATATCCAACAGGAAAACATAAGCTGGGGTGTTGTGCTGACTGTCTGCTCTGTTCTCCTATTGGCTGTTATTTGGATTTACATTTTAGTCCACCAATCACAGTTAAGTAAGGGATTGCTGGACGTATGTAGTATGTACGACACCACGACCCGGAGCTACAGTTCTCTCCGCAGGGGGCTCCTCTGGGAGGGCCCCTTAGGGTCTAGCCGGCCCTTGGGGCCCCACTGCTTCTAGAAGATCCCCTGGGGGCACCGCTGACCCTGAGGAGAGTTCCTGGGGGCATCGCTTCCCCTAAGAAGGGCCCCTTGGGGCGACGTTACCCCTTGGCGGGCCCCTGGGGGCAACGTTACCCCTTGCCGGGCCCCTGGGGGCGACGTTACCCCTTACCGGGCCCCTGGGGGTGACGTTCCCCCTTGGCGGGCCCTTGAGGGCGCCACCACACCTGAGAGGTGTCCTGGGGGCACCGGTGCCCCTAGGAGAGACCCTGTGGGCGCCACCGCACCTGGTAAAGCCCCTGGGTGCGCCACCACCCATGGCAGGGCCCCTAGGTGCGCCGCCACCCATGGCAAGGCCCCTCGGGGCACCGACAGCCCTGGGAGAGCCCCTAAGGGCGACGCACCTGGTAGGGCAAATAGTAGGGCCTCAGAGGACACTATCACTGGATTGACGTGTGGGGGCAGTTGTTTTTGCACATTTAGAACACTGGGAGATATGAATAAAAACACCGCCCATCGCATATCCAGCATCATCACACCATCAACAATGTAAAGGAGAATAAATATCAACAGGAAAACATAAGTTGGGGTGTTGTGCTGACTGACTGCCCTGTTCTCCTATTGGATGTCATTTGGATTTACATTTTAGTCCACCAATCACAGTTAAGTAAGTGATTGGTGGACGTATGTAATATGTAGGACACCACGACCGAAAGCTATAGGTCTCTTGGTAGGAGGCTCCTCTGGTAGGGCCCCTGAGAGGGCTCCTGAGGGTCCAGCTGCCTCTTGGGGCGCCACTGCTTCTGGAAGATCCCCTGGGGGCACCGCTGACCCTGAGGAGAGCCCGTGGGGGCATCGCTTCTATAGAAGAGCCCCTTAGGGCGACGTTACCCCTTGACAGGCTCCTGGGGGCGACGTTTCCCCTTGGTGGGCCCCTGGGGGCGCTAACACACACCTGAGAGGTCCCATGGGGGCACCGACACCCACGGGATAGCCCCTAAGGGCGACGCACCTGGTAGGGCAAATAGGAGGGCCCCAGGGGACACTATCACTGGATTGACGTGTGGGGGCAGTTGTTTTTGCACATATAGAACACTGGGAGATATGAATAAAAACACCGCCCATAGCATATCCAGTATCATCACACCATCAACAATGTAAAGGAGAATAAATATCCAACAGGAAAACATAAGTTGGGGTGTTGTGCTGACTGACTGCCCTATTCTCCTATTGGCTGTTATTTGGATTTATATTTTAATCCACCAATCACAGCTAAGTAAGGGATTGGTGGACGTATGTAATATGCACGACACCACGACGCAAAGCTATAGTTCTCTTGGCTGGGGGCTCCCCTGGGAGGGCCCCTGGGAGGGCCCCTAAGGGTCTAGCCGGCCCTTGGGGCCCCACTGCTTCTGGAAGATCCCCTGGGGGCACCGCTGACCCTGAGGAGAGCCCCTGGGGGCATCGCTTCTCCTAAGAAGAGCCCCTTGGGGCGACGTTACCCCTTGGCAGGCCCCTGGGGGCGACGGTCCCCCTTGGCGGGCCCCTGGGGGTGACGTTCCTCCTTGGCGGGCCCCTGGGGGCGCCACCACACCTGAGAGGTCCCCTGGGGGCACCGGTGCCCCAAGGAGAGACCCTGTGGGTGCCACCGCACCTGGTAAAGCCCCTGGGTGCACCACCACCCATGGCAGGGCTCCTGGGTGCGCCGCCACCCATGGCAAGGCCCCTCGGGGCACCGACAGCCCCGGGAGAGCCCCTAAGGGCGACGCACCTGGTAAGGCAAATAGTAGGGCCTCAGGGGGCACTATCACTGGATTGGCCGTGGGGGCAGTTGTTTTTTTGCACATTTAGAACACTGGGAGATATGAATAAAAACACCACCCATCGCATATCCAGTATCATCACACCATCAACAATGTAAAGGAGAATAAATATCCAACAGGAAAGCATAAGCTGGGGTGTTGTGCTGACTGTCTGCTCTGTTCTCCTATTGGCTGTTATTTGGATTTACATTTTAGTCCACCAATCACAGTTAAGTAAGGGATTGGTGGACGTATGTAATATGTAGGACACCACGACCCGGAGCTACAGTTTTCTCGGCAAGGGGCTCCTCTGGGAGGGCCCCTTAGGGTCCCCACTGCTTCTGGAAGATCCCCTGGGGGCACCGCTGACCCTGAGGAGAGTTCCTGGGGGCATCGCTTCCCCTAAGAAGGGCTCCTTGGGGCGACGTTACCCCTTGGCGGGCCCCTGGGGGCGACGTTACCCCTTGGCGGGCCCCTCGGGGTGACGTTGCCCCTTGGCGGGCCCCTGGGGGTGACGTTCCCCCTTGGCGGGCCCCTGAGGGCGCCACCACACCTGAGAGGTGTCCTGGGGGCACCGGTGCCCCTAGGAGAGACCCTGTGGGCGCCACCGCACCTGGTAAAGCCCCTGGGTGCGCCACCACCCATGGCAGGGCCCCTAGGTGCGCCGCCACCCATGGCAAGGCCCCTCGGGGCACCGACAGCCCTGGGAGAGCCCCTAAGGGCGACGCACCTGGTAGGGCAAATAATAGGGCCTCAGGGGACACTATCACTGGATTGACGTGTGGGGGCAGTTGTTTTTGCACATTTAGAACACTGGGAGATATGAATAAAAACACCGCCCATCGCATATCCAGCATCATCACACCATCAACAATGTAAAGGAGAATAAATATCCAACAGGAAAACATAAGCTGGGGTGTTGTGCTGACTGACTGCCCTGTTCTCCTATTGGATGTCATTTGGATTTACATTTTAGTCCACCAATCACAGTTAAGTAAGTGATTGGTGGACGTATGTAATATGTAGGACACCACGACCGAAAGCTATAGGTCTCTTGGTAGGAGGCTCCTCTGGTAGGGCCCCTGAGAGGGCTCCTGAGGGTCCAGCTGCCTCTTGGGGTGCCACTGCTTCTGGAAGATCCCCTGGGGGCACCGCTGACCCTGAGGAGAGCCCGTGGGGGCATCGCTTCTATAGAAGAGCCCCTTAGGGCGACGTTACTCCTGGGGGCGACGTTTCCCCTTGGTGGGCCCCTGGGGGCGCTAACACACACCTAAGAGGTCCCATGGGGGCACCGACACCCACGGGATAGCCCCTAAGGGCGACGCACCTGGTAGGGCAAATAGGAGGGCCCCAGGGGACACTATCACTGGATTGACGTGTGGGGGCAGTTGTTTTTGCACATTTAGAACAATGGGAGATATGAATAAATACACCGCCCATAGCATATCCAGTATCATCACACCATCAACAATGTAAAGGAGAATAAATATCCAACAGGAAAACATAAGTTGGGGTGTTGTGCTGACTGACTGCCCTATTCTCCTATTGGCTGTTATTTGGATTTATATTTTAATCCACCAATCACAGCTAAGTAAGGGATTGGTGGACGTATGTAATATGCACGACAGCGCGACGCCAAGCTCTAGTTCTCTTGGCTGGGGGCTCCCCTGGGAGGGCCCCTGGGAGGGCCCCTAAGGGTCTAGCCGGCCCTTGGGGCCCCACTGCTTCTGGAAGATCCCCTGAGGGCACCGCTGACCCTGAGGAGAGCCCCTGGGGGCATCGCTTCCCAAGAAGAGCCCTTGGGGCGACGCACACCTTGGTGTCTCTGTGGGCGACGGTCCCTCTTGGCGGGCCCCTGGGGTGACGTTCTCCTTGGCGGGCCCTGGGGGCGCCACCACACCTGAGAGTGTTTCTGGGGCACCGGTGCCCCAAGGAGAGATCTCTGTTGGTGCCACTGCACCTGGTGGAAGCCCCTGGGTGCACCACCACCCAGAGCTCCTGGGTGTCGCCACCCTTGGCAGGGCCCCTGGGGGCACTGACACCTTTTGGAGACCCCTAAGGGCGACGCACCTGGTAGGGCAAACGGGAGCGCCTCAGGGGCACTACAGTATCACTGGATTGACCGTGGGGGCAGTTGTTTTTGCACATTTAGAACAATGGAAGATATGAATAAAAACACCGCCCATTGCATTTCCAGTATAATCGCACCATGAAGAATGTAAAGGAGAATAAATATCCAACAGGAAAACATAAGTTGGGGTGTTGTGTTGACTGACTGCCCTGTTCTCCTATTGGCTGTTATTTGGATTTACATTTTAGTCCACCAATCACAGTTAAGTAAGGGATTGCTGGACGTATGTAATATGTACGACACCACGACCCGGAGCTACAGTTCTCTCGGCAGGGGGCTCCTCTGGGAGGGCCCCTTAGGGTCTAGCCGGCCCTTGGGGCCCCACTGCTTCTGGAAGATCCCCTGGGGGCACCGCTGACCCTGAGGAGAGTTCCTGGGGGCATCGCTTCCCCTAAGAAGGGCCCCTTGGGGCGACGTTACCCCTTGGCGGGCCCCTGGGGGCGACGTTACCCCCTGGCGGGCCCCTGGGGGCGACGTTACCCCTTGGCGGGCCCCTGGGGGTGACATTCTTCCTTGGCGGGCCCCTGAGGGCGCCACCACACCTGAGAGGTGTCCTGGGGGCACCGGTGCCCCTAGGAGAGACCCTCTGGGCGCCACGGCACCTGGTAAAGCCCCTGGGTGCGCCACCACCCATGGCAGGGCCCCTGGGTGCGCCGCCACCCATGGCAAGGCCCCTCGGGGCACCGACAGCCCTGGGAGAGCCCCTAAGGGTGACGCACCTGGTAGGGCAAATAGTAGGGCCTCAGGGGACACTATCACTGGATTGACGTGTGGGGGCAGTTGTTTTTGCACATTTAGAACACTGGGAGATATGAATAAAAACACCGCCCATAGCATATCCAGTATCATCACACCATCAACAATGTAAAGGAGAATAAATATCCAACAGGAAAACATAAGTTGGGGTGTTGTGCTGACTGACTGCCCTATTCTCCTATTGGCTGTTATTTGGATTTATATTTTAGTCCACCAATCACAGTTAAGTAAGGGATTGGTGGACGTATGTAATATGTAAGACACCACGACCGAAAGCTATAGGTCTCTTGGTAGGAGGCTCCTCTGGTAGGGCCCCTGAGAGGGCTCCTGAGGGTCCAGCTGCCTCTTGGGGCGCCACTGCTTCTCAAAGATCCCCTGGGGGCACCGCTGACCCTGAGGAGAGCCCGTGGTGGCATCGCTTCTATAGAAGAGCCCCTTAGGGCGACGTTACCCCTTGACAGGCTCCTGGGGGCGACGTTTCCCCTTGGTGGGCCCCTGGGGGCGCTAACACACACCTGAGAGGTCCCATGGGGGCACCGACACCCACGGGATAGCCCCTAAGGGCGACGCACCTGGTAGGGCAAATAGGAGGGCGCCAGGGGACACTATCACTGGATTGACGTGTGGGGGCAGTTGTTTTTGCACATTTAGAACAATGGGAGATATGAATAAAAACACCGCCCATAGCATATCCAGTATCATCACACCATCAACAATGTAAAGGAGAATAAATATCCAACAGGAAAACATAAGTTGGGGTGTTGTGCTGACTGACTGCCCTATTCTCCTATTGGCTGTTATTTGGATTTATATTTTAATCCACCAATCACAGCTAAGTAAGGGATTGGTGGACGTATGTAATATGCACGACACCACGACGCAAAGCTAAAGTTCTCTTGGCTGGGGGCTTCCCTGGGAGGGCCCCTGGGAGGGCCCCTAAGGGTCTAGCCGGCCCTTGGGGCCCCACTGCTTCTGGAAGATCCCCTGGGGGCACCGCTGACCCTGAGGAGAGCCCCTGGGGGCATCGCTTCTCCTAAGAAGAGCCCCATGGGGCGACGTTACCCCTTGGCAGGCCCCTGGGGGCGACGGTCCCCCTTGGCGGGCCCCTGGGGGTGACGTTCCTCCTTGGCGGGCCCCTGGGGGCGCCACCACACCTGAGAGGTCCCCTGGGGGCACCGGTGCCCCAAGGAGAGACCCTGTGGGTGCCACCGCACCTGGTAAAGCCCCTGGGTGCACCACCACCCATGGCAGGGCTCCTGGGTGCGCCGCCACCCATGGCAAGGCCCCTCGGGGCACCGACAGCCCCAGGAGAGCCCCTAAGGGCGACGCACCTGGTAAGGCAAATAGTAGGGCCTCAGGGGGCACTATCACTGGATTGGCCGTGGGGGCAGTTGTTTTTTTGCACATTTAGAACACTGGGAGATATGAATAAAAACACCACCCATAGCATATCCAGTATCATCACACCATCAACAATGTAAAGGAGAATAAATATCCAACAGGAAAACATAAGCTGGGGTGTTGTGCTGACTGTCTGCTCTGTTCTCCTATTGGCTGTTATTTGGATTTACATTTTAGTCCACCAATCACAGTTAAGTAAGGGATTGGTGGACGTATGTAATATGTAGGACACCACGACCGAAAGCTATAGGTCTCTTGGTAGGAGGCTCCTCTGGGAGGGCCCCTTAGGGTCCCCACTGCTTCTGGAAGATCCCCTGGGGGCACCGCTGACCCTGAGGAGAGTTCCTGGGGGCATCGCTTCCCCTAAGAAGGGCTCCTTGGGGCGACGTTACCCCTTGGCGGGCCCCTGGGGGCGACGTTACCCCTTGGCGGGCCCCTGGGGGTGACGTTGCCCCTTGGCGGGCCCCTGGGGGTGACGTTCCCCCTTGGCGGGCCCCTGAGGGCGCCACCACACCTGAGAGGTGTCCTGGGGGCACCGGTGCCCCTAGGAGAGACCCTGTGGGCGCCACCGCACCTGGTAAAGCCCCTGGGTGCGCCACCACCCATGGCAGGGCCCCTAGGTGCGCCGCCACCCATGGCAAGGCCCCTCGGGGCACCGACAGCCCTGGGAGAGCCCCTAAGGGCGACGCACCTGGTAGGGCAAATAGTAGGGCCTCAGAGGACACTATCACTGGATTGACGTGTGGGGGCAGTTGTTTTTGCACATTTAGAACACTGGGAGATATGAATAAAAACACCGCCCATCGCATATCCAGCATCATCACACCATCAACAATGTAAAGGAGAATAAATATCAACAGGAAAACATAAGTTGGGGTGTTGTGCTGACTGACTGCCCTGTTCTCCTATTGGATGTCATTTGGATTTACATTTTAGTCCACCAATCACAGTTAAGTAAGTGATTGGTGGACGTATGTAATATGTAGGACACCACGACCGAAAGCTATAGGTCTCTTGGTAGGAGGCTCCTCTGGTAGGGCCCCTGAGAGGGCTCCTGAGGGTCCAGCTGCCTCTTGGGGCGCCACTGCTTCTGGAAGATCCCCTGGGGGCACCGCTGACCCTGAGGAGAGCCCGTGGGGGCATCGCTTCTATAGAAGAGCCCCTTAGGGCGACGTTACCCCTTGACAGGCTCCTGGGGGCGACGTTTCCCCTTGGTGGGCCCCTGGGGGCGCTAACACACACCTGAGAGGTCCCATGGGGGCACCGACACCCACGGGATAGCTCCTAAGGGCGACGCACCTGGTAGGGCAAATAGGAGGGCCCCAGGGGACACTATCACTGGTATGACGTGTGGGGGCAGTTGTTTTTGCACATTTAGAACAATGGGAGATATGAATAAAAACACCGCCCATAGCATATCCAGTATCATCACACCATCAACAATGTAAAGGAGAATAAATATCCAACAGGAAAACATAAGTTGGGGTATTGTGCTGACTGACTGCCCTATTCTCCTATTGGCTGTTATTTGGATTTATATTTTAATCCACCAATCACAGCTAAGTAAGGGATTGGTGGACGTATGTAATATGCACGACACCACGACGCAAAGCTATAGTTCTCTTGGCTGGGGGCTCCTCTGGGAGGGCCCCTGGGAGGGCCCCTTAGGGTCTAGCCGGCCCTTGGGGCCCCACTGCTTCTGGAAGATCCCCTGGGGGCACCGCTGACCCTGAGGAGAGCCCCTGGGGGCATCGCTTCCCCTAAGAAGGGCCCCTTGGGGCGACGTTACCCCTTGGCGGGCCCCTGGGGGCGACGGTCCCCCTTGGCGAGCCCTGGGGGTGACGTTCCTCCTTGGCGGGCCCCTGGGGGCGCCACCACACCTGAGAGGTCCCCTGGGGGCACCGGTGCCCCAAGGAGAGACCCTGTGGGTTCCACCGCACCTGGTAAAGCCCCTGGGTGCACCACCACCCATGGCAGGGCTCCTGGGTGCGCCGCCACCCATGGCAAGGCCCCTCGGGGCACCGACAGCCCCGGGAGAGCCCCTAAGGGCGACGCACCTGGTAGGGCAAATATTAGGGCCTCAGGGGGCACTATCACTGGATTGGCCGTGGGGGCAGTTGTTTTTTTGCACATTTAGAACACTGGGAGATATGAATAAAAACACCACCCATCGCATATCCAGTATCATCACACCATCAACAATGTAAAGGAGAATAAATATCCAACAGGAAAACATAAGCTGGGGTGTTGTGCTGACTGTTTGCTCTGTTCTCCTATTGGCTGTTATTTGGATTTACATTTTAGTCCACCAATCACAGTTAAGTAAGGGATTGCTGGACGTATGTAATATGTACGACACCACGACCCGGAGCTACAGTTCTCTCTGCAGGGGGCTCCTCTGGGAGGGCCCCTTAGGGTCTAGCCGGCCCTTGGGGCCCCACTGCTTCTGGAAGATCCCCTGGGGGCACCGCTGACCCTGAGGAGAGTTCCTGGGGGCATCGCTTCCCCTAAGAAGGGCCCCTTGGGGCGACGTTACCCCTTGGCGGGCCCCTGGGGGCAACGTTACCCCTTGCCGGGCCCCTGGGGGCGACGTTACCCCTTACCGGGCCCCTGGGGGTGACGTTCCCCCTTGGCGGGCCCTTGAGGGCGCCACCATACCTGAGAGGTGTCCTGGGGGCACCGGTGCCCCTAGGAGAGACCCTGTGGGCGCCACCGCACCTGGTAAAGCCCCTGGGTGCGCCACCACCCATGGCAGGGCCCCTGGGTGCGCCGCCACACATGGCAAGGCCCCTCGGGGCACCGACAGCCCCGGGAGAGCCCCTAAGGGCGACGCACCTGGTAGGGCAAATAGTAGGGCCTCAGGGGGCACTATCACTGGATTGGCCGTGGGGGCAGTTGTTTTTTTGCACATTTAGAACACTGGGAGATATGAATAAAAACACACCCATCGCATATCCAGTATCATCACACCATCAACAATGTAAAGGAGAATAAATATCCAACAGGAAAACATAAGCTGGGGTGTTGTGCTGACTGTCTGCTCTGTTCTCCTATTGGCTGTTATTTGGATTTACATTTTAGTCCACCAATCACAGTTAAGTAAGGGATTGCTGGACGTATGTAATATGTACGACACCACGACCCGGAGCTACAGTTCTCTCGGCAGGGGGCTCCTCTGGGAGGGCCCCTTAGGGTCTAGCCGGCCCTTGGGGCCCCACTGCTTCTGGAAGATCCCCTGGGGGCACCGCTGACCCTGAGGAGAGTTCCTGGGGGCATCGCTTCCCCTAAGAAGGGCCCCTTGGGGCGACGTTACCCCTTGGCGGGCCCCTGGGGGCGACGTTACCCCCTGGCGGGCCCCTGGGGGCGACGTTACCCCTTGGCGGGCCCCTGGGGGTGACATTCTTCCTTGGCGGGCCCCTGAGGGCGCCACCACACCTGAGAGGTGTCCTGGGGGCACCGGTGCCCCTAGGAGAGACCCTCTGGGCGCCACGGCACCTGGTAAAGCCCCTGGGTGCGCCACCACCCATGGCAGGGCCCCTGGGTGCGCCGCCACCCATGGCAAGGCCCCTCGGGGCACCGACAGCCCTGGGAGAGCCCCTAAGGGTGACGCACCTGGTAGGGCAAATAGTAGGGCCTCAGGGGACACTATCACTGGATTGACGTGTGGGGGCAGTTGTTTTTGCACATTTAGAACACTGGGAGATATGAATAAAAACACCGCCCATAGCATATCCAGTATCATCACACCATCAACAATGTAAAGGAGAATAAATATCCAACAGGAAAACATATTGGGGTGTTGTGCTGACTGTCTGCTCTGTTCTCCTATTGGCTGTTATTTGGATTTACATTTTAGTCCACCAATCACAGTTAAGTAAGGGATTGCTGGACGTATGTAGTATGTACGACACCACGACCCGGAGCTACAGTTCTCTCCGCAGGGGGCTCCTCTGGGAGGGCCCCTTAGGGTCTAGCCGGCCCTTGGGGCCCCACTGCTTCTAGAAGATCCCCTGGGGGCACCGCTGACCCTGAGGAGAGTTCCTGGGGGCATCGCTTCCCCTAAGAAGGGCCCCTTGGGGCGACGTTACCCCTTGGCGGGCCCCTGGGGGCGACGTTACCCCTTGGTGGGCCCCTGGCGACGTCGTTACCCCTTGGCGGGCCCCTGGGGGTGACGTTACCCCTTGTTGGGCCCCTGGGGGCGACGTTACCCCTTGGCGGGCCCCTGGGGGTGACGTTACCCCTTGTTGGGCCCCTGGGGGCGACGTTACCCCTTGGCGGGCCCCTGGGGGTGACGTTACCCCTTGGTGGGCCCCTGGGGGCGACGTTACCCCTTGGCGGGCCCCTGGGGGCGACGTTACCCCTTGTTGGGCCCCTGGGGGCGACATTACCCCTTGGCGGGCCCCTGGGGGTGACGTTCCCCCTTGGCGGGCCCCTGAGGGCGCCACCATACCTGAGAGGTGTCCTGGGGGCACCGGTGCCCCTAGGAGAGACCCTGTGGGCGCCACCGCACCTGGTAAAGGCCCTGGGTGCGCCACCACCCATGGCAGGGCCCCTGGGTGCGCCGCCACCCATGGCAAGGCCCCTCCGGGCACCGACAGCCCTGGGAGAGCCCCTAAGGGCGACGCACCTGGTAGGGCAAATAGTAGGGCCTCAGGGGACACTATCACTGGATTGACGTGTGGGGGCAGTTGTTTTTGCACATTTAGAACACTGGGAGATATGAATAAAAACACCGCCCATCGCATATCCAGTATCATCACACCATCAACAATGTAAAGGAGAATAAATATCCAACAGGAAAACATAAGTTGGGGTGTTGTGCTGACTGACTGCCCTATTCTCCTATTGGCTGTTATTTGGATTTATATTTTAATCCACCAATCACAGCTAAGTAAGGGATTGGTGGACGTATGTAATATGCACGACACCACGACGCAAAGCTATAGTTCTCTTGGCTGGGGGCTCCTCTGGGAGGGCCCCTGGGAGGGCCCCTTAGGGTCTAGCCGGCCCTTGGGGCCCCACTGCTTCTGGAAGATCCCCTGGGGGCACCGCTGACCCTGAGGAGAGTTCCTGGGGGCATCGCTTCCCCTAAGAAGGGCCCCTTGGGGCGACGTTACCCCTTGGCGGGCCCCTGGGGGCAACGTTACCCCTTGCCGGGCCCCTGGGGGCGACGTTACCCCTTACCGGGCCCCTGGGGGTGACGTTCCCCCTTGGCGGGCCCTTGAGGGCGCCACCATACCTGAGAGGTGTCCTGGGGGCACCGGTGCCCCTAGGAGAGACCCTGTGGGCGCCACCGCACCTGGTAAAGCCCCTGGGTGCGCCACCACCCATGGCAGGGCCCCTGGGTGCGCCGCCACACATGGCAAGGCCCCTCGGGGCACCGACAGCCCCGGGAGAGCCCCTAAGGGCGACGCACCTGGTAGGGCAAATAGTAGGGCCTCAGGGGGCACTATCACTGGATTGGCCGTGGGGGCAGTTGTTTTTTTGCACATTTAGAACACTGGGAGATATGAATAAAAACACACCCATCGCATATCCAGTATCATCACACCATCAACAATGTAAAGGAGAATAAATATCCAACAGGAAAACATAAGCTGGGGTGTTGTGCTGACTGTCTGCTCTGTTCTCCTATTGGCTGTTATTTGGATTTACATTTTAGTCCACCAATCACAGTTAAGTAAGGGATTGCTGGACGTATGTAATATGTACGACACCACGACCCGGAGCTACAGTTCTCTCGGCAGGGGGCTCCTCTGGGAGGGCCCCTTAGGGTCTAGCCGGCCCTTGGGGCCCCACTGCTTCTGGAAGATCCCCTGGGGGCACCGCTGACCCTGAGGAGAGTTCCTGGGGGCATCGCTTCCCCTAAGAAGGGCCCCTTGGGGCGACGTTACCCCTTGGCGGCCCCTGGGGGCGACGTTACCCCCTGGCGGGCCCCTGGGGGCGACGTTACCCCTTGGCGGGCCCCTGGGGGTGACATTCTTCCTTGGCGGGCCCCTGAGGGCGCCACCACACCTGAGAGGTGTCCTGGGGGCACCGGTGCCCCTAGGAGAGACCCTCTGGGCGCCACGGCACCTGGTAAAGCCCCTGGGTGCGCCACCACCCATGGCAGGGCCCCTGGGTGCGCCGCCACCCATGGCAAGGCCCCTCGGGGCACCGACAGCCCTGGGAGAGCCCCTAAGGGTGACGCACCTGGTAGGGCAAATAGTAGGGCCTCAGGGGACACTATCACTGGATTGGCCGTGGGGGCAGTTGTTTTTGCACATTTAGAACACTGGGAGATATGAATAAAAACACACCCATCGCATATCCAGTATCATCACACCATCAACAATGTAAAGGAGAATAAATATCCAACAGGAAAACATAAGCTGGGGTGTTGTGCTGACTGTCTGCTCTGTTCTCCTATTGGCAGTTATTTGGATTTACATTTTAGTCCACCAATCACAGTTAAGTAAGGGATTGGTGGACGTATGTAATATGTAGGACACCACGACCGAAAGCTATAGGTCTCTTGGTAGGAGGCTCCTCTGGGAGGGCCCCTTAGGGTCCCCACTGCTTCTGGAAGATCCCCTGGGGGCACCGCTGACCCTGAGGAGAGTTCCTGGGGGCATCGCTTCCCCTAAGAAGGGCCCCTTGGGGCGACGTTCCCCCTTGGCGGGCCCCTGGGGGCGACGTTACCCCTTGGCGGGCCCCTGGGGGGTGACGTTGCCCCTTGGCGGGCCCCTGGGGGTGACGTTCCCCCTTGGCGGGCCCCTGAGGGCGCCACCACACCTGAGAGGTGTCCTGGGGGCACCGGTGCCCCTAGGAGAGACCCTGTGGGCGCCACTGCACCTGGTAAAGCCCCTGGGTGCGCCACCACCCATGGCAGGGCCCCTAGGTGCGCCGCCACCCATGGCAAGGCCTCTCGGGGCACCGACAGCCCTGGGAGAGCCCCTAAGGGCGACGCACCTGGTAGGGCAAATAGTAGGGCCTCAGGGGACACTATCACTGGATTGACGTGTGGGGGCAGTTGTTTTTGCACATTTAGAACACTGGGAGATATGAATAAAAACACCGCCCATCGCATATCCAGTATCATCACACCATCAACAATGTAAAGGAGAATAAATATCCAACAGGAAAACATAAGTTGGGGTGTTGTGCTGACTGACTGCCCTATTCTCCTATTGGCTGTTATTTGGATTTATATTTTAGTCCACCAATCACAGTTAAGTAAGGGATTGGTGGACGTATGTAATATGTAAGACACCACGACC
>NW_024712354.1:0-31346 GCF_018991925.1 Homarus americanus
ATCCTGCAAAAAAAAAATGTCGGTCCCAAAAAAAAAGAGAAGGAAATTTTCGGTCGACCTCGAGGTGCTGATGGTGCATTGAGGTCACGAGAGGAGGAGAGGTGGGGGAAGAGAAGGAGGAGGAAGAAGAGGAGGTAGATAAAGAGAAGAAAGAGAAGAAGAGAAAATGCAGCATAATAACTGCCTGATGTAACTACTGTATATACCATTACAATGTTCATTCGTGTGTAACTTACAATCAACAACTCAAATTCTTAAAACAAAATTGTAGACAAAATCGACTCTACAGTACATTCGACTGAACAAAAACAACAGACTTTATTATACTCTTATACTGATCCAAACTCTCGTTACAAACAACAGAACACGAGGGTGGCCAAGACCTGTCATTAGTTACGTTAAGCCACAAGTCAAAAGAAAAAAAAATAAAAAAAAAAAAAATATATATATATATATTCTCAGGGCAGAAAGTTGGTAGTGAAAAAAATTATATAAACAAATATATAAAACTAAACCAAAACCATTTAATATACTTCACCATATACACAAAGTGACCTCCAAATCATCATCAACTGCAACATATCTATAAACATTTATATATATACATTATCAAGTTATCGGTGATATACCAGCCATGTGGGCTGTGGTTAATTACATCAAATCTATCTTATATCAAAGAAATCTGGTAAATAGTAGAGGAGAGGAGGGAAGAGAGAAAAGGGAGAGAGAGGAGGGAGAGAGGGGAGAGAGAGGGAGGAGAGAGGGAGGAGAGAAGAGAAGGAGTCAGTTCAGTCGCTTCAAATTAGATCGGAACAAATTTCAGCAGCTCAATGACTTTCCGACGACCAGACAAAACCCAAACGAAAACATCAGGAAACATGTACTGTTTAATTGGACACATCAAATCCCATTATCCAAAACATTAAGTAAAGGAAAAAAAAAGGAAAAGGAAAAAAGGAAGGAGGAGGGAAAAAAAAAAAGGAGGAGGGGAGGGAGGAGGGAGGAGGAAGGGAAGGGGAAGGGAGGGATGAAAAGGGAGACGTAAACACGATCCCAGTTGGCAATAAATATGCTGTGTCCGACTCCATCACGGGACTCCAGTAAATTAATTTGTTCAGGAGTAAAAATATCACTACACAGCGCTCAATACAGGATACAGGTAAGGCAGGTACAGCGCTCAATACAGGACATAGGTAAGGCAGGTACAGCGCTCAATACAGGATACAGGTAAAGCAGGCACAGCGCTCAATACAGGACACAGGTAAGGCAGGTACAGCGCTCAATACAGGATACAGGTAGCAGGCACAGCGCTCAACAACAGGATACAAGAAAGCCGGATACAGCGCTCAATACACACCAATTTGAGGCCTCGTTCCTGCCTAACAACGGTCCTCGCTAAGAGAAGGGAAGAGAAGGAAGAGAAGGAAGGAAAGGGAAGGGCTAATTAAAAATCTATTTATATCCTATTTTTTCTATACTTATTTAAGACTTTATAAACGGTAGTTACAATGAACGAGATAACTGACTGACACACAAATGAGTCTGATTGGTTGATACAGTGCCTGTCTGTATAGTGGACATGTATTGACATATTAAAAGATCCCCAAAAAAATATGCGGACACTGTTTAGGTCAAAGTTCATATATAAGAAAGTAAAACACAACTTGCGGATGATATAGACAAGAGAGTATAGAAAAATAAAAGGAAGTATGAAAGGGAAGAAGAAATAAAAATATCAACGAAAGTAGGAAGAACAATAGAGAGAATAATTTGTCGGTATAGGATATAAAAAGTGAACTGGAGACAAGGAATAAAAGTTTGTTAGAGGCGTTTAAAAATCATGTATTTTGATAAGATAGATATTTTTTTTTCCTTACTTCTGATGTTACGCGTGGCCAAGCATAGGGAGGGGGTGAGGAGATTCTGAGTGAGGGATGAGGGTAGGGGAGAGGAGGGGGAGGAGGAGGGGGAGGGAGGAGGAGGGGAGGGAGGGGAGGGAAATCCTGAGGAGGGATATGACGGAGAGAGGGAGGGGGAGGGGGAGGAGAGGAGGGGAGGGTAGGGGAGGGGGGAGAGGAGGGGGGAGAGGAGAGGAGGGGGAGGTAGGGAGGAGGGGAGGGGGAGGGGGAGGAGGAGGAGGGGGGAGGGGTGATGATAAGGTGTATTGAATTTCAAGGTGAGATAAAGAACCTGGGAGCCTCTACCTGCCTCTCCTCTTCACCTATCCAGTCCAGTCTAGCCTATCCTCCCTATCCAATCCTTTCCCTTGATATATTTGCTCTTCCAATCTATCCTTCCTTTCCTCCTCCTCCCCAAACCATCCATTCTTTTATTCTCCTTTTCGTTTCACACATTTTACCCAATTAAACCATTTTCCCCACCCATTCAATTCAATCTTTTTCTCCCTCCTCCCCCATGTCCTCTTCCCTTCCCACCTCTTCCCATCCCTCCTCTGTCCCCCTCCCCGTGTCTTCCCTCCCTCCTCTGTCCTCCTCCTCTCCTGTCCTCCTCCTCTACCCCTCCCCTCTCTGTCCTCCCCCCTCCTCTACACCCCTCCACAACACCCCCGGCACTAACAAGCACAACACCATCCTACACTATAAAAAAGTAGTATCTGATAGTGACCCATACCCTGAAGACACACACACACACACACACCCGTAATGAACATCAGGTGAACGACAGGTAAAAATCTGCGTGGAGTAAAATGTGGTAGTGAAGTGATATATAGGGGTGATGTGTGGAGTAAAAGAAATATGTGTGGAGTGATGTGTAGAAGTGATGTGTGGAGTAAAAGAAATGTGTGTGGAGTAATGTGTAGGGGTGATGTGTGGAGTAAAAGAAATGTGTGTGGGAGTGATGTGTTGTGTGGATATAAATATGGAGTAAAATGTGTATAAGAGTGATGTGTGGAGATAAAATATGTATGGAGTAGATATATACATGGAATAAAAATACATATAGAAAAATACATGTAAAGTAAATATACGTAGAGTAATGACTAAGAGACAAACAAGATGTGTTGATGTTCCTTTGTGTGTGTGTGTGTGTGTGTGTGTGTGTGTGTCGGGGACTCTACAAGGCAAATGGTGTATAGGAACTTAGCTCTTAACTGCCTGTTTCCTAAAACAGTAAGCTATAGGACTGATTTAGCACGACCTCTAAACCTTAATTACGTAGTTCTGATATATATATTTTTTGACATACATGATATATATTTCTGTGATAATTTGAATAATATCTTACGAGTTTTCATATTTTTGTTATTTCATCTTATTTTTACATTTATTTTACTTCTATTACAAGTATTCATCAAGTTTACATTTTTCTTCATTTCTCTTGTCTTTTATCTCTTATAAGCAGTGGTAATAGAATAAACATAGAATTGTAGTTTACCTTTCACTTCTAATACTGACCCGTATTTTATTTTTCTCCTTATGGAAAAAAAAAAAAGTTTGGACAGCATTCAACAGTTTCCTATTCAATTTTTTTAATACTTCCTAGAGGACTTTTCTATCTTAATCTATCATATATATTTTTTTTTCTTCTAAATCACAAATTCTATAAATATATTCCTCCTTGCAGGTATATTTTTTTCCACCTATGTTCTTTATTGTAAGTATTTAATCCCCAAATCCTTTCTTCTTTAAATTCGTGTTCCATTTTCCTCTTCCCCTAATACACCTTCTTTTTTTTTTAATGTTCTTTTCCTAATTTCTTTCAATAAAACCACCAAACTCTTTCTTTGGTACACGTAACATGTTTATTTTTATATTATTTTTTTTAGATTTGCTATAATATTCTTAAGTCTTTTTTGTTTATCATTTCTTTCATACAGGAAAATATTACAGGCTCTTGTGTGTTAACCTTCTGTGACACACATACATACTACACACACACACACACACACACACACACACACACACACACACACACACACACATACATACATACACACATACATACATACATATTATGCTGTATACTCCCCCAGTCTTCTATCCTTGCTCCTCCTGTCAGTCTTAACACTTCAATAGGTGATTCCATCTACTCCAGCAAGTCCTTAACATTCTTGAGTTTGTTTATGGATATTCTTACCTCTTCTCTTCTTTTCCTCTTTCTCATACTCCTATTCCTCTTTTTTCATCTTGCTGCTCCTCTTCCTTCTCTCTTTCTCATCTTCTTCCTCTCTCTTTTCATCTTCCTCCTTCGTTTCCTTCTTCCTCATCTTCTTTCTTTCTTTCTCCATCCTCCTCCGTCTCTCCCTCTCTTCCTCTCCTTCCTCCTTCGTCTCCTCCTTTCATATTCCTTCTTTATCAAGTGTTACATTGACCAAGTGTTCAATATTCTCCCCATCTTCTTTCTTTCTTTTACCTCTTTCCTTTTGTCTATTATATATCACTTCCTTTATTCTTAATTTTATCTCTATTCTCTTTGTTTTTCTCTTCCCTTAGTTTTTTAATAGATCTTTATTTTCTTTTAAAAACATCGTCACAACCTATTACAATTTTCTTTTTCATTATTCGTTTTCTTCTCTGTTTTCAATGTTGGTTGTTCTCATATGACCGATTCTTCTCTACTCGTTGTTCCCTGTTCTTGTTCTCCTGTACACCTCAGACTGTGCTGTGTTCTCTGTTAATGTTCTTCTTTAACCTCTCGCCCTTCACCTTTATTTACCTGCACACCTTTGTCTCATGACGATCTTTACACGTTTCGGTTAACATCCTCTTTCTTCAGATCATTGGCTTTTAGAACTTTTCTTGCTGTTGTTGTTGTTGTTGTTGCTATTTTTTCTTGTTCGTGATGTTGTTGTTATTGTTGTTGTTATTCTTGTTCTTACTGTTCTTTGTCTTCCTTTCTTGTATATCTTTCAGCCTTAGCCTCAGCCATCACTAATCTCTCTTCTGACCAGTTTAGGTAACATCATGTGTGTCGTTCACTCTAGTTTATTAACAATAATTAAGTTACGTTCTTAATTCTTCTCTCCACCAACACAGTCTAACAATGATATATATATATATATATATATATATATATATATATATATATATATATATATATATATATATATATATATATATATATATATATATATATATATATATATATATATATATATATATATATATATATTTGAGTGTGTGTGTGTACTATGTGATGGTTAGATTGTGTACAGTATACCCAGCTCTTGACTGTTTCCAACAGCGAACAAAGCAAATTGTGTAAATATTTTTATTCTTTCTTTCTTTCTTTCTTTTTTCACTCTTCTCACAACAACCACCGGTGAGTCAATTTCAGAGGCAAAAATTGAATTTTCATTTAGTCACAAAAAATACACATGTGGGAGCAGGCATACACCCATGTATAGTATACAGTGTATAAAACTAACAAATAAAGGGAGCACAGTCACACCAAACACACAGCACAGATATAAGACACAACCACAAGCATAGAGATACACACACTAGTAATAGGCCACACACACACACAAGAACTGAAGAGGCCAGGTGAAGGAGTTCTCCTGGAACTAGTCAACGGTATCTACTCCATCATCAACAACACTTCTCTCGGACAATCAGAATATCCTGCTGGCTGGAATACATCTCGTGTTTCTCCATTAAGTCACAATCATAATACATCACACCGTCACCACGATACCCAGTCTAATCTGTGACGGCAGTGTAGCAAATGAAACCTCCACCACTCACAGGATTGTCAGAGCGGCGTAAGACCTCTGTGGGTCATCTTCACAGACTACACCGAAGCAACATAATTATCAAGAGAGTCAAGGCCCTTAAGATGAGGAAGACTCTCATTTGTGGTTAGCAGACTTCTTGGTGACGGAGATAAGCAGTGAGTTTCATCGAGGTCACCTCTCTCGTGCAGTCACTCACTTGATGCAGTTCCTGAAAGGCAAAAGGCTGGCAAGTCTCTGCTTCCTCGTCTATTGATGTCCTGAAGGATACTCCTGCTCTTTGGAAATGTGTTGACTCCACAGTTGGCATCAGTGTGAACAATTCGGCTCATGGTAAAGGTGTCTGCCATCACACGCTAAACAGTCGCGCCAACTGGACCGCCACAAACCATCAAAACCATGGTGACGTACACTAACTTCTCCTCTACCATGTTCCCATTCCTCTGTCTTACTGGGCTCCAACACCTCCCATGTGAAATCCGTTAGGTCTTCCGTCTAACTCTTCCTAGTACTGTCATCAAAATTTCCAATATAATTTCGTGTACTTCGTCGACTCAGGTCTTTTGGCCTTTTTCCATCTGAATCCAAGAACATTTACGCTACCTTCATCCATGACAACATAACTAAACCTCACCTGTCTAGACTTCTTCTGAACTGCTACAAAACAAAGAGAGCAGAAAAAAAAAACGATATATTTCTCCACAGCTTTACATCTCCTATCAAAAGTTTACCGATAAAAAAATGGTCTTCTCAACCAACTCCAAATACAATTTAGGGACCAAGCTAGCTACTATTCTGCCACCTGAGGTTCCTCGCCCTCGCATTATACCCACACGACCCACACACACCACTATAAGATCAGCCCCATTCTAACCATTGTGAAAATCATCTAAATGTCATCAACAACTTGTACTTTCAATCTATTTTTCTTCAAATTTGTTTCATCAACCTTCTTATATTTTACTATGATATACATGTAAGAGTTTTCCATTTCGTCAATAAACCGCTCACATTTTTTTTACATACACACATATAAACACGTACACAAACACAATCATACAACAAGTAAGCACAGAAACAAACACAAACAATAATCTTCTATTCCCTTACCTACACGGATCACACACACACACACACACACACACACACACACACACACACACACACACACACACACACACACACACACACACACACACACACACACACACACACACACACACACACACACACACACACACACACACACACAGCCATACAAGCACAGTTCGCCTTCCCTCCCAGAGAGGACGTCCCCACCATAGCAGCACACGCGGGGATAATAACAGTGAAGGTTATTAAGACAGAGAGCGCCAGGAGGAAATGGGGACCGACTACCCCTCCTTCTCCATCACCCCATTCCTCCATCTCCCCTTCCTCCACCCTCCCCCTTCCTCCATCCCCTTCCTCCACCACCCCCTCCTCCACCACTCCCTTCCACCATCCACTCCAACAATAACCACAGTACACCTGCCTACCCAAAACATGGCTGCATCACACCTGTCAAGTCCATCACTATCCACTCCACAACTGGCTCGTTTCACACATGCACTTTCCAACACTGGTTCCCTGTCCCTAACCCAACATTGGCCAAACTTCTTCCTGGCCATCTATTTTAACATTAGCCATATTGGTTTGCTGGCCATCTCTAATCCCATTCATTCTGGCCAACACTACAATTCCTCCATTTACTTACGCGCACTGACACACACACACACACACACACACACACACACACACACACACACACACACACACACACACACACACACACACCCTACACTGTTCCACATCCCTATCCTCTACACCAGGCGCCACACAAACTCTACCCCCACCAACCACCACACACACCCCGTTACACAAACACCGCCCTCCCATTACACAAACCACCCCCCATTACACAAACCACCCCCATTTTTTTTTGTGGAGGTCTGTACGTGTAACATTGTTTAATCTGTGTTATGAGCCGTCGATCGCCCGCTACGTGAGAGAGTCCGGCATTTTAATATCATGGCCGGACCAATAGCGGGTATAGCGCCATCCCGGGCTTCAAAGCCAACCCGTAAAATTCACAGTGTGGGGGCAGAGGAGGTGGAGGGATGGTGGGGGGTGTGGGGGTGTGGAGGAGGATGGTGGGGGGTGTGGATGAGTGGTGGGTGTGGAGAGGATGGTGGTGGGGGTGTGGATGGATGGTGGTGGGGGTGTGGAGGGATGGTGGTGGGGGTGTGGAGGGATGGTGGTGGGGTGGTGGAGGGTGTGGTGGAGAATGGGGGTGTGGGGGTGTGGAGGGATGGTGGGGGGGTGTGGAGAGGATGGTGGTGGGGGTGTGGGGGTGGAGGGATGGTGGGGGGTGTGGATGGATGGTGGGTGGGGGTGTGGAGGGATGGTGGTGGGGGGTGTGGTGGAGGGTGTGGGTGGAGGGTGTGGAGGATGGTGGGGTGTGGGGGTGTGGGAGGGATGGTGGGGGGATGTGGAGGGATGGTGGTGGGGGATGTGGAGGGATGGTGGGGTGTGGAGGGATGGTGGGGTGTGGGGGAGGGATGGTGGGTGGGGGGTGTGGAGGGATGGTGGGTGGGGTGTGGAGGGATGGTGGGTGGGGTGTGGAGGGATGGTGGGTGGGGTGTGGAGAGGGATGGTGGGGGTGGAGGGATGGTGGGGGCGTGTGGAGGGATGGTGGGTGGGGTGTGGAGGGATGGTGGAGGGGTGTGGAGGTGGGAGGAGAGATGGACAACAGAGAGGGGTGGGAGGGTGGAGGACAGGGTGGTGGAGAGGGAAGGGATTGGGAGGGGTGGAGGACAGGGTGGTGGAGAGGAAGGGGTGGGGGGTGGGGTGGGAAGGAAGGGAGGGGATGGATTTAACACCAATATTGAAATTATATATAGATTATATATACACATACAACCTACAGTGTCAGTATAATTAATGGTCCCAGTTACATTGGCCTTTAGGTATAACGATCATCATAAGCAATACACATACAACATACTCTACATACAACATACTACATACAACACATGATACACCCCACATTGCACTTACATAAGACCTTTACAACCAACATACACATAATACAACACAACATACACATAATACAACACAACATACACGGTACACAACACAACATACACGGTACACAACACAACATACACGGTACACAACACAACATACACGGTATACAACACAACACACACGGTATACAACACAACATACGCGGTACACAACACAACATACACGGTATACAACACAACATACACGGTACACAACACAACATACACGGTACACAACACAACATACACGGTATACAACACAACACAGTCATACTCAGCACCAAAAACGACAGGAGGCGATAACGTCATAAAAAGAAAGTACATACACACACACACACACACGTACGTATGTACGTTAAAGGAGCCGTCCACCAACAGATGCAGTTAAGGACCGCCACCCAACGGCAGCAACAGTTAGGCCACCCCCAACAACAGATGTAGTTAAGGACCGCCACCAACAGCAGCAACAGTTAAGGGCCACCCCACCAACAACAGATGTAGTTAGGACCGCCACACCAACAGCAGCAACAGTTAAAGGCCACCCACCAACAACAGATGTAGTTAAGGACCGCCACACCAACGGCAGCAACAGTTAAGGCCACCCACCACAACAGATGGTTAAGGGCCGCCACACCAACGGCAGCAACAGTTAAAGGCCACCCACCAACAACAGGAGCAGAGGTTAAGGCGGTTAAGGCCCAGCAACAGGAAGTGTGTGGGGCATCCTTCTGGGTTGCTCTGAGCTAACACTAATGCTACAACTTGTGAGATAAAACCAAATTAGATCTTTGGGCGGTTCAGAAGCAAGAGGCTGGGGATGGGGGAAGAGGGAGAAGGTGGCGGAGGAGAAGGGGAGGAGGGAAGGGGAGGACGGGAGGGAGGAGGAGGTGGGGAGAAGATGGAAGAAGAGTGTGGGTAGGTGGGTGAGAAAGGAATTGGAAGAAAGAGGAAAGATGGGAGAGAAGGAGGAGAGCAGGAGATGGTGGGGAGAGGACCGGGTAGGTTGAGCTCGAAGATCCAAGATTGTGTGTGTGGCCAAAAGACGGGATGGCCACACGGACAAAGTAAGAGTGCTTGATGGCCACAAAGGCAGAAGGAGTTGGTGGAGGTTGTTGCGTGCTTGATGGCCACAAGAGCTGAAGGTGGCCACAGCAGTAGAAACTCCGCCAGCGTCAGGTTCCAGTGCTTCTCCAATTACCTGTAAGTTTTCGAGACTGTCGACTCCGATTTTCATTACACCCGCAGAAGTTCTCCCTTTGAACTCTCCGGGCAGCGAGCTGGAGAGCTCCCCCAGATTCTCAAGGCCCGTACGATCAAGGTTTCTTCACCCCACCTCCTCCCACCCCACCTCCTCCACCCCACCCACCCACCCACCCACCCACCCACCCACCCCACCCCACCCACCCCCACCCCATCCCTCTTCTCACCCACCTCTCTCCCCCACACCCCAACCCCACTCCCCCCACCTCCTTCCCTCCTATCTTCAGTATAACTCAGGATGAACATTCAGTTAAGGCAGGACACACAAAGCTCTACCAATGTCACTTTAGCCTCAATCGTTGTGGCGGCGCTCAAGGGCCGTGTTAGGTGACAATCTTAGGTACTTTTTTTTTTAAATTGACAAACTTTTTCACTTGAACACACACACACACACACACACACACACACACACACGTTGATAGCACTATTTACAGGATTTTCATACCTAAGGACCTTATTTGCAATTACCTACTCAGTCCTTAATGCAGGCAACACGGGCAAACACGACACACACTCCCCAACACGTGTGTGAGCCATACTGTTGCAAGCCGGGAAGTAAACAGTGAGAGCGACACACACACACACACACACCAGTAAATTCGAACACACACGAGAGAGAGAGAGAGAGAGAGAGAGAGAGAGAGAGAGAGGAGAGAGAAGAGAGAGAAGGAGAGAGAGAGAGAGAGAGAGAGAGTCTACTCTGTGAAGCCTTATAAAACACCTCGACCTGAAGCAGATCTATGACTTAGTCTCTTCCTTATTCATCTCAATCATTTTCCTCAAAGGCCTCGGTGGGAGTGTTTGGCCAAGGTAAACAGGGGAGTGGAGAGGTCTGGGTGAGAGGGCAGGAGGCAAGGTGGGAGAGGTGAAGAATGGGAGGGGAGGGGTGGGTGAGAGGGCAGAGGCCAGGGGGAGGAAGGATGAGGGGTGAGGTCTGGGGAGAGGCAGGAGGCCAGGTGGGAGAGTGAGGGATGGAGGGGGGAGGAGGAGGAGAGGGCAGGAGGCCAGGTGGGAGAGTGAAGGATGGGAGGGTGAGGTCTGGGTGGAGAGGGCAGGGGGCCAGAGGGAGGGGGTGAGAGGAGGGCAGGGAGGCCAGGTGGAGGAGGATGGGAGGGGAAGAGAGAGGGCAGGGAGCCAGGGGAGGAGAATGGATGGGAGGGGGGAGGGATGGGTGAGAGGGCAGGAGGCCAGGTGGGAGAGTGAAGGATGGGAGGGGGGGAGGTCTGGGTGAGAGGGCAGGGAGGCCAGGTGGGAGAGTGAAGGATGGAGGGGTGAGGGATGGGTGAGGAGGGCAGGGAGGCCAGGTGGGAGAGGATGGGAGGGGGAGGGATGGGTGAGAAGGCGAGGGATGGGTGGGAGTGGAAGGTGGGGAGGGATTGGAAGGTGAGTGAAAGAGTGGCAGGATGGAGGGATGGGTGTGTGGAGGAGAGGAGATGGTTAGAGTGAGAGGAGAGGGATGGTTGTGTGGAGGTAGAGGGATGGTTGTGTAGGGAGAGGAGATGGTTGTGTGGAAGGGAGAGGGGATGGTTGTGTGGAGGGAGAGGGGATGGTTGTGGGAGAGGGAGAGGGATGGTTGTGTGAGAGGAGAGGGATGGTGGGAGGGAGAGGGGAGGTTGTGTGGGAGGAGAGGGATGTTGGGGGAGGGAGAGGGGATGGTTGTGTGGGAGGGAGGGGATGGTTGTGTGGGAGGGAGAGGGGATGGTTTGGGGAGGGAGAGGGATGTTGTGATGGAGAGGGATGGTTGTGTGGGAGGAGAGGATGGTTGTGTGGGGAGGGAGAGGGGATGGTTGTGGGAGGGAGAGGGGATGGTTGTGTAGGAGGACAGGAAGGGAGGAGAGGGGATGGTTGTGTGGGAGGGAGAGGGGATTAGGTGTGAGGGAGAGGATGGTTGTGTGGGAGGAGAGGGGATGGTTGTGTAGGAGGAGAGGGATGGTTGTGGGAGGGAGAGGGGATGGTTTAGAGGTTGCGTTCCCACCATCGTGCTTGTCCGTGCAATAGATAAGACTGTCCGTGGATCACCGTTCGTGTCCGTGGATCCTCGGCTTGCCTCTCGTTGCCACGTACACAGTCTCCAGCTTATCCCTCCTCCCGCCACTGTTGCCATGCCATCTAGCCCTCGTTACCACGCCGCCTGACCCCCCCAAGAGCTATGACTGCACCTGTCCTTTGCCACGCCTTTCTCCCTCCCGCCTGAAGGCTGGCCTCTCCTTCCTGGTTGCCACGCCTTCTCCCTCCGCCTGGTTGCCTCCCTCCCTCCCCGCCACACGCCCTCCTCCGCCTGGTTGCCACGCCTTCCTCTCCGCCTGGTTGCCACGCCTCCTTCCGCCTGGTTGCCACGCCTCTCTCCGCCTGGTTGCCACGCCTTCTCCTCTCCGCCTGGTTGCCACGCCTTCTCCCTCTCCGCCTGGTTGCCACGCCTTTCTCCCTCTCCGCCTGGTTGCCACGCCTCCTCTCCCGCCTGGTTGCCACGCCTCCTCCCGCCTTGCTCATGCCTCCCTTCCGCCCAGCTGCCCTCCCTCTCCGCCTGGTTGCCACGCCTTCTCCCCTCTCCGCCCACGCCTTCTCCCCCTCTCCGCCTGGTTGCCACGCCCTCCCTCTCCGCCTGGTTGCCCTCCCTCTCCGCCTGGTTGCCACGCCTTCTCCCTCTCGCCTGGTTGCCACGCTTTCTCCCTCTCCGCCTGGTTGCCACGCCTCCTCCCTCTCCGCCTGGTTGCCACGCCTCTCCCTCTCCGCCTGGTTGCCACCGCCTCCGCCCTCGCCACCGCCTTCTCCCTCTCCGCCTGGTTGCCACGCCTTCTCCCCTCCGCCTGGTTGCCACGCCTCCCTCCCTTCCGCCTGGTTGCCACGCCTCCTCTCCGCCTGGTTGCCACGCCTCCTCTCTCCGCCTGGTTGCCACGCCCTCCCTCTCCGCCTGGTTTGTGGCACTCTGTCCTCACCAGTACCACACATGTATGGGGAACACTTTAATGCTTTTCTTTATGACCCATGGATGGTGCGTCCACAGGTACAGGTGTGTGGCCCATGACCTGTGGATGGTGCGTCCACAGGTGCAGGTGTGTGGCCCATGACTGTGGATGGTGCGTCCACAGGTGGCCAGGTGTGTGTGGCATGACCCATGGATGGTGTGGTTCTTCCCCGCCTCTTCTTTCCTCTTCCTTTCCTTTCTCCTTCTCTTATATCTTCCTTTCTGTTCTTTCCCTCTTCTTACTCTTCGCCTCCATATCAACGTTGTCCTCCTTCATTGAAAGAAACAATAAGTCGAGCCTAAAGGTGAAAATCGGTCTCAAGTTCAAATCGGTCTTATTACGTTATGAGTTGTTATGAATGATGTTACATTAGTCAGTGGTCTCCTATGGAGCGATGCCCCTCCCCACACAGAGCCAAGGACACGTACACAGAACCAAGGACACGTACACAGGGCTGTCCATCAGTGAAAGCACCGTCTCACCCTCCTGAACCCATGACAAAACCCCTGCCTCTTCCCCACCCCTCTCCAGCCTCACGACATCCCTTCTCCTCCTTTCCATCAGGGCCTATCTCACCTCCCTTCCTCCCTCCCCATCCTCTGTGGTCTCGTGACTTCCCATCCTTTCCCTCGTGGCCTCATCCTCCCCTTCCTTACCCCTTCCCTGCCTCCTGGCCCTTCACCCCTTCCCTGCCTCCCTACTTCCTCTCTACCCTTCCTGCACCTCCCTCCTTCCCAACCTTTCGCTTGTCCCCTACTCCCTCCCCTGCTTCCCTCCTTCACCATTCCCTCCTTGCCCTGCCTCCTCCTCCTCCCCCTCCCCCTTCCAGTCTTGCCCTGCCCACTTCCCTACTCTCTCCCCTCAGCAATTGCGCGTCCTTCACCACCGTGCCTTCGAGTACCACTTGAACCTCACACTTACAAACTGCGCTGCCACCACCACCCCACCATCATTCCACCACCACCCCTGCCACCCCACACCACCACCAATATCACCACCATTCCCTACCACCACCAAGATCACTTAATGGTGTTACAGGTCACACTTTAATGATTAAATACTGAAGCAGACACACACACACACACACACACACACACACACACACACACACACATACACACAGTACTCTTATAGTCATATCATTCGTCTGTCTGTTGGTTTCAAAGGTGTTTGTCAGAGATAACGCAACAAAAAAAACAAACCTGACCTAACCTGACCTAACCTAGCCTGACCTAAGCCAACCTAACCTAATGCTAACCTTATCTAATATACCCTAAAACTGACCAACCTTTAACGCTTACCTTACCTGAAGTACCCTAACCGAACCTTCCTTCCCCGAAATTCTCCTCAGGTAATACATTAGAAGTACACACGACAGGTGAAATAAGCTGGTGGCTAATTCAGGTGAAATAAGCTTGGAATGGCTAATCTTCAGGTGAAATAAGCTTGGAGTGGCGAATCTTCAGGTGAAATAAGCTTGGAGTAGCTAATCTTCAGGTGAAATAAGCTTGAGTGGCGAATCTTCAGGTGAAATAAGCTTGAGTAGCTAATCTTCAGGTGAAATAAGCCTGGGAGGCGAATAAATTATTTCCTTCTGGTGGAGATATTTGTGTAACACACCACCACCACCACCACCACCACCACCACCACTTCAGTGAACCCTTGACCTATAATCAGTAAGTCTGACCTCGGGAGCCATCTGAGCGGACATGACCCCGGGGACGAGCCTGTACCAGCTGACCTCACGACCTCCACTGACCTCGCGTTTAGTGTAATGTTTGTTGTCCATGTCTCAGTGGGAGAGCCATTTTCATTTTCACTTATGTATATAATTTATCCAACAAATGATGATTCTTGGTATAATTTAACACAATGCTAATTAATTATTATACTTGAGATATTATTTATATTATTATCTTGGGGTAATTTATGTTATATTCATTACTTTTTTGTAATTTATGTAATCTATAACTGTAATTTAATGCTATCTATTCCCCAGTTGTTGTCGTCTCTCTGGTGTCCACAGCTTCTAATACCAGTCGTCTAATCCACTCTGTTCCTCCTCCCCCGGCCCTCCTTCCTTATATTTTATCCCTGAATCACCTCTACCATTATCCTATCACCGCTAATAATATGGCCAAACTGTCTCATTTTCATTCTATTAAATTTTATTACATTTCCTGATTTTTTATTTTATTTTAGTGTGATTTTATTTTTATTTCCGTAGGTTAGGTTACTGTTAGGTTAGTGTTAGGTTAGTGTTAGGTTAGGTTAGGTTAGTGTTAGGTTAGGTTAGGTTAGTGTTAGGTTAGTGTTAGGTTAGTGTTACATTAACTCTAAGGCCATATTCTCACCTTTTTCCACTTCTCTCTCTTGATTAGTGTTTGTAACGCCTCTTCACCATACGTAATAAGACCAGTATCATTTGCATAACTTGTTTTTGTATTACCTACCATTAACTTTTATTCCAGCATCAATACTAACGACTTCGCTTAAGTTTATGTTTAATGTTAATTTTTCAAATCTACAAATATGAAAATAAAATCTTTAAACCTCACAAAGTTCTTTCAATTATAATTATCAAAACAAACATATATTCTCAAGTTCATGTTCTTCTATTTTATTTGTGATCTATAGAAAACTTCATTATATATTTTAGATTTTCTGTTCTATACAAACTCATGTTTATCTCAAGCGTCAAAACTATGTGAACTCTGGAGTAAATTGTCACATTCTTGCACATTTGTTTTGGTAATTTTCAACTTGAAATTTCTATCTACCTTTCCTGTTCACTTCAACTCTTTACGATACACTTGATTTATATTATTACCTATGCTCTTTGATAAACTGCTATTAACTTTATTAATGAAACATAATTTATGCAACAATATTCACATCAAAAAATATCATAGTTTATTCCTTCATGAGATAATACTCAGTCAATAACATTACTAAACCTGGACGAACACACGATGACGTCATACCACAACAAACTCCAACCCGGGTCGCACACAATCAGCTGATGTGTCCCTGGCGGATCAATGTCCTGTTATGACTTATTAAAACAAATCAGGGAAGAGGGAGGAGTGTTTGTCTTTGGTTTCTCTCACCTGATAATGTAAGAGGGAGAGAAAGACTGCAAAAGAGATTAATTAACACGAAATGTTTTCCTTGAGGTAAGGAGGTGATGGGTGGTGAGGAAGAGGTGGGTGGTGAGGAAGGGTGAGTGGTGTGGTGAGGGGCAGGAGGGTGTGGGTGGTGTGGAGGAGGTGGGTGGTGGGGAACAATGACGAAGACGTGACTAATACATAATTTATTCCCACAAATTAACACACAGGACTCCCACCTACACCCACCATAACCCACCAAACAACCCTATACCTACACCCCTCGACACCCCACCTGTACCCACCGCACACACCCAACCTGTACCCACCAACACACTGCCAATAACCAAAGTCAAAATTGTGTGTGGGGTGGAAGATTCTTAGATTTTAACTCTACCAAGCCGCCAAAACCACCACTGAAAATATCGTAAAAGATTTGATAATTCAGTTTCGAGTTTTCACGAGTTTTGTGACGCTTATCGGTTTTTTTCTACCTCTTCTCGGATGCTCTGGGAATTTCTTGGCGAGCGATGCAGCGGCGGCGGAGGCAGAGGAACGTCACAATAGTCATGGGGATGGTACTTGTTGTGTAAACTTCTAACTAATATATTGAATCTTTTGGGGAGAGGGGGTTGGGGGAGAGGAGGAGGGAAGAGGAGGGAGGGGGAGGTAAGGGAGGAGGGGAAGAGGGATTCAGTATAGAGTGAAGATCTTTTCTTTTTCTTTTTGAATGTTGAAAAAGCTGCTCTGAGGATAAAGTTTATTTTTCATTTAGAAATCAATTGAGATAATTTTATTTTATTTTATTTTTGAGATGATTACAGTTTCGTTCTGGGTATGTAAGGTAGACCTCTCTCGTGGGTGGAAATACAAAGCTTACGATTGAGTTTTTTTTACAAGTATATGCGTTAGTCAGCGATATTTTTTGGGAGGGACTGTGAAGATGGCGGCTATGAACCTGTTAAAAAGATATATTTGGTTATATCACGTTCTCAGCAATAAGTATTTAAAGACTACATTAGGTGGGAGTGTGTACGTGTTAATACTTGAGAATTTAACAAAACTGTGCTGCGATACCTCCTGAAAATCCGTTATATCGAGAATCCGTTAGATGCAAAATTTATCATCCTCGTGTAACTCATTATACACCATTATCATCCTCGTAACTCATTATACACCATCATTATCCTCATGTAACTCATTATACACCGTCACCCTCGTGTAACTCATTATACACCATCATCATCCTCGTGTAACTCATTATACACCATCATCATCCTCATGTAACTCATTATACACCATCATCCTCCTCCTATAACTCATTATACACCATCATCATCCTCGTGTAACTCATTATACACCATCATCATCCTTACAACCTCGCTAACAGAAAGAAGACGACTATTAAGATGTGGACGGGAGGGCGGGTGCAGGGCGGGGTGGGGGGTGTGGGCGGTGGGGTGGGGAGTAGGGAGGGTTGGGGCGGTGAGGGCGGAGGAGGGTGGCGGGTGGGAGGTGGGTGGGGCCCGATCATCAAAGACTCTCCGCTACACACGGCCAATTAGTGCTCAACTTTGATGAAAATAAAAAGAAATTTGTTCTCCACATAAAATGACGTCACCTAATAATGTTCGTTGCTTTTGTTTTTTTTTAGTGTGTTTATTAATGATTATAATTAACAGCAAACACATAATTATAGAATTTTCTAAATCTCTCTCTCTCTCTCTCTCTCTCTCGCCTGACGTCTCATTGAGTAAAAATAATTAGAATACTTTAGTTTTTTTTTCAAAAGGCTGGAAAAAATATAATCCAACTTGTTTATATAGGAGTCAAAATGAAAATAATATATATACACTACACTCTACCAATGTGTATATATTGAGCCTCAACACCCTACTACACTACACTACACTACTCAGTCACGTACCGATGTGTACATATGTTCAAGCCCTTGCAACAGTCTCGCCAACTAGGCAGCGAAATGAAGGTCAAACATGGAGGTGACGGTGATTAAAAAAAAATGACCAAGTGAAAATGGACACAACAAATATCACCCAGAGAATGAAATTGATGGGAACAAAATGTCAGACTTTGTGACATTTTGCGATATGGAAAATGTCAAAGAGTTATTTTACTTTGTAGTGATAAAGTGTTTCCCAGGCCACGCTACTCGGGAATAAAACACAAGCGGGTTTAAATATATGATTTTTTTAAACCCTTGGTGGACGTATGAAGTATGTATGTATGTATGTATGTAGGATGAACGACCTGCACTGAACCAGATAACGGGGGCACAGTGATTTTTATTATCTTACTATAAAAACAACAACAACGCCATTGCTGTCAGGAGGTGAACGTCTGGCGCTTAGATCACTGTGGTTGGTTTGTGTGAACTCCTGGCCACAGCTGCGTTCATATATACAAGACACTTTACATACATTAAACGCGAGTGTCGGGTGTAAACTTGTGGCGGCGAGAGGGGTTGTTACTGCCGAGGACAAGACTCCCCAACCCTCACTAACTTGTGGCTAGACGTCAACATGTTCACAAGAGATGACTGGACGACACACACAGGTGGAGGCCAGGTGACAACTATACACCATCACGGCACAAGTATGAAGACACACACACACACACACACACACACACACACACACACACACACACACACACACACACACACACACACACAGGTGAGGCCAGGTGACATAACTATACACTAATACGGGTACAAGTATGCTGAACACACACACACACACACACACACACACACACACACACACACACACACACACACACACACACACACACACAGGTGGAGGCCAGGTGACATAACTATACACTAACACGGGTACAGTATGCTGAAGACACACACACACACACACACACACACACACACACACACACACACACACACACACACACACACACACAGGTGGAGGCCAGGTGACATAACTATACACTAACACAGGCTACAGCTGAACACACACACACACACACACACAGGTGGAGGCCAGGTGACATAACTATACACTAACAGGCACAAGTATGCACACACACACACACACACACACACACACACACACACACACACACACACACACACACACACACACACACACACACAGGTGGAGAATGCAACTACACACCAACAGTACAAGGTATGATGAAGACACACACACACACACACACACACACACACACACACAGGTGGAGGCCAGGTGACATAACTATACACTAACACGGGTATATGCAGGAACACACACACACACACACACACACACACACACACACACACACACACACACACAGGTGGAGGCCAGGTGACATAACTATACACCAACATGTAAAAGCAACACACACACACACACACACACACACACACACACACACACACACACACACACACACACACACACACACACACACAGGTGGAGGCCAGTGACATAACTATACACTAACAGGGTACAAGTATGCTGAACACACACACACACACACACACACACACACACACACACACACACACACACAGGTGGAGCAAGACATAACTATACACAAACACGGGTACAAGTATGCTGAAGACACACACACACACACACACACACACACACACACACACAGGTGGAGGCCAGGTGACATAACTATACACTAACACGGGACAAGTATGCTGAAGACACACACACACACACACACACACACACACACACACACACACACACACACACACAGGTGGAGGCCAGGTGACATAACTATACACTAACACGGGTAAGTCATGAATACACACACACACACACACACACACACACACACACACACACACACACACACACACACACACACACACAGGTGGAGGCAGGTGACATAACTATACACTAACACGGGCAAGTATGCTGAACACACCACACACACACACACACACACACACAGGTGGAGGCCAGGTGACATAATACACACAACACGCAAGTATGCCACACACACACACACACACACACACACACACACACACACACACACACACACAGGTGGAGGCCAGGTGACATAACTATACACTCAACACGGGCAAGTATGCTGAACACACACACACACACACACACACACACACACACACACAGGTGGAGCCAGGTGACATAACCATACACTAACACGGGCTAAGTATGCTGAAGACACACACACACACACAAGTGGAGGCCAGGATAACCATACACCACACGTAAAGCATGCTGAACACACACACACACACACACACACACACACACACACACACACACACACACACACACAGGAGGCCAGGTGACAAACATACACTAACACGCAGGCCAAGTATGCTGAAACACACACACACACACACACACACACACACACACACACACACACACACACACACACACACACATACCAGGTGGAGGCCAGGACATAACTATACACTAACACGGGCACAAGTATGATGAACACACACACACACACACACACACACACACACACACACACACACACACACACACACACACACACACACACACACAGGAGGCCAGGTGACATAACTATACACTAACACGGGTACAAGTATGAACACACACACACACACACACACACACACACACACACACACACACACACACACACACACACACACACAGGTGGAGGCCAGGTGACATAACTATACACTGCACAAGTATGCTGACACACACACACACACACACACAGGAGGCCAGGCTAATATACACTAACACGGCACAAGCATGATGAACACACACACACACACACACACACACACACACACAGGTGGAGGCCAGGTGACATAACCATACACTAACACGTACAAGTATGCTGAACACACACACACACACACACACACACACACACACACACACACCACACACACACACAGGTGGAGGCCAGGTGACATAACTATACACTAACACGGGCGTACGTATGCTGAACACACACACACACACACACACACACACACACACACACACACACACACACACACACACACACACACACACACAGGAGGCCAGGTGACATAACTATACACTAACACAGGTACAAGTATGATGAACACACACACACACACACACACACACACACACACACACACACACACACACACACACACACACACACACACACACAGGTGGAGGCCAGGTGACATAACTATACACCTAACACGGTACAAGCATGCTGAAGACACACACACACACACACACACACACACACACACACACACACACACACACACACACAGGTGGAGGCCAGGTGACATAACTATACACTAACACAGGTACAAGTATGCTACACACACACACACACACACACACACAGGTGGAGGCCAGGTGACATAACTATACACTAACACGGGTACAAGTATGATGAACACACACACACACACACACACACACACACACACACACACACACACACACACAGGTGGAGGCCAGGTGACATAACTATACACTAACACGGGTACAAGTATGCTGAACACACACACACACACACACACACAGGTGGAGGCCAGGTGACATAACTATACACTAACAGACACAAGTATGCTGAACACACACACACACACACACACACAGGTGGAGCCAGGTGACATAACTATACACTAACACGGGTACAAGTATGCTGAACACACACACACACACACACACACAGGTGGAAAGGTGACATAACTATACACACTAACACGGGTACAAGTATGCTGAACACACACACACACACACACACACACACACACACACACACACACACACACACACAGAAAATAAAATCACATAATAGCTTTCTAGTTTCACTTAATTTATATCGGGTCGTTGAGCCTCCTGGTGTGTGTACCTGCACCTCACTCACCTGGGAAGACAGAAAAAACATATTATAAGGATGAACTTGTGGCTATGGAAGAAATATAAAAAAATTTGACAACTTATCAAGCAAACTCTAACTAGGAAGAACATGTACATTTTATAGTTATGTACACGTATGTAAAATGTGTTGAATATGTAAACATCACAGTATCATAAAAGATAAACGTTTTTTCTTTTAAATATATTATGCTGAATAAACTATGTAAAATGTCCGTTTCATGAAAGTTTAATAAAATATTTATATCAAATCGCCCAGACATGCACGAGAAAATCGTAGATATGTGTGAAAATTCCCAAACTGTCCAGAAATTCAGTGGCGTGTGGAAACTGAGGGAGGTGCACCCCTCGGTTCTTAGTGGCTGGCCTCCGCCTCCTGCCTCGAGCACCCCACCATCATACCTCCTCAACCACTTATTTCTACACCAAAACAACTCGCCTTATTTGTCAATTAAGACGAACTTGGAAGGAAACTGCCAAAGTAAACAATCTTGATAGACTTGATATCGCCAAGACAGAAATCTCTGCACAGCCTGCAGTTACTCTCAAGATCCTCGGTTTAACTGGAAAAATGCTCGACACATGAACTGCTAGAGATTACATCCACTGCACTCGAGTAAGAAGGTGAAACATTTAAGGCTGAACATTTCTGAAAACTTGGGCAAAGAAAGTGGGCGGTCCTGGTGGCCGGGCGGTGGGGCGTCCTGGAAAGTTTCTACTTGCCCGCGCGTTTATACCAGAAGTTGGACGGAGAATTTTCAATTGGTGTCTTTGAGAGAGAAGTCTTGGGAAAGGAGAGGTGGAGGGAACCATTTTTCTTTGAAGAAACTTGCCTTCTTAGGACGCTAATGTCAGCAATATAATGAAATGTAAGTTATTTGCCATAAAAAAATTCTCGGGGGATTAGGGTGAGGAGAGGCCAATTTCAGGCCAAAATAGGTAAACTTCAGACCAATACGCCGGCCACGAATAACTCAGCCTAATTTGACTTCCCAGTGGGTGGCATCTTTACCCTCCTCGCACATAATGTTTAATGTAAGATGTGCAAATTTATTCAGCGCTGGCGCCGGGCCGGTGGGGTTGGAAGACGCCTCCACTCACGCACAAAGTGGACCTCCGCAACGCTGACTCAAAAACGTTTAGATTTGTGTTCTGTGATTCTCGACGCAAACACCGGGCGCGACGAACCAAATTGTCACCAAACATTTTTCTTGGTTTGTCTTTGAGTTTGTCGACCTCTATTTCTGCCATTCTCTCCCTCTATTAAATTGTACTTTTATCGTCTCTACTTGCATGTGTCTATAAATTGAGGGGGAGAGGGGGGAGGGGGTACTTGTTATCTATTCATCTGTGCTGAACTGCCCAAAACACCTGCTATCTATATCTTCTCTATACCAAAGAGAACAACACTTGATCTTCTCAATCTCTTATTACCACAACAAATACTTTTTGTGATTTCTATTGTATGAACCATGAACACAACAGCTACTATTGATGTCATGTTTGTGTTGACCATTCTTTATCAGGATAAGAATAGCCGAGGAGTAGACTCTCTCTCTCTCTCTCTCTCTCTGCCACTCTTTCTAGTCCAACTACTGTTCTATTTTCCATCTAGGACTAACAATATCTACCATCCTTTACTACTATACTGTAGTCCCTTCTCATGACCACAATACTGACAGCACATACTTTTGTCATAGAGATCTTCCTCATGATTTCTGTAACAATACCTTTATTTTCCATCTTTACCTGCAGGTTACCAAAACTTCTCTCCTCCTACTTATCCACCTGCCGGGAATTATTCATCAGGTAGCCAGTGACCCGCAATGGAGTTACCTTGAAGGAGATTATTTACCCAAGAACTATAATAATACATTTGATCAGCTGACACCAACCCTACAGTACCTGATGATTAAAACTTTAATCCTTCTGGTTGGTTAAATTAGGTTGAAGGTCAGGATAGGTCAGGGGTTAATCTTCATCTGATCTGTATATTTTGCTTGGTTTGTTAGGTTGGGTTAAGTTGGGTTGGTTTAGGTTAGTAAGAATAGGTTGATTCTAGTTACGTATCGAGGATGGGTTGTAAAGTGAAACACAAAAATCGCAAATATACAAAAAAACTCAGCAAACACAACTAAAAGTCGGAAAAACAAACTCTACAAAAACATTAAAAAAATATTTAATAAAACGAAATACATAACACCCTTAAATCTGAAATCCTTCTCCCACAGTCCCAAAACAGTCGCCAAATCGAGAAAAATACCAAGATTGGGAGCTCAGAGATAAGCCAACAACTACACGCTGAATTGGTCGAGAATTTACAGACCTTGACGCCCAGCCACCCAGATTACAGACACACAAGCCTTGGAGGGGAGGGGGAGGGGGAGGAAAGGGAGGAGGAGGAGGAGGACGGAGGGAGGGAGGAGGAGGGCGCAACAGTGGTGCAACCTGTTGAAACACACACACACACCGTACATAGCCCTCACCAAAGAGCTGTAGGTAGGCAAATTAAAATAATATGAGAGGTTTAGTTAGACTAGATTAGATTAAGTTGCGGCTATGTTAAAGTTTCCAAAATATGTTAATACTGAGATTAGTAAAGGTAAGGTCAGGGAAAGGTCAGTGGTAAGGTCCGGAAGGGAAGGTCAGGTAGGTATATAACACTGTGACCCTGAAACGTCCGGCAGGGTTGTCAAACCTCTTCGTCCGTTGTCATAATGCCTCATGCGAGAAATCGTGACGATGCTTTTGGGGCGTTAGGACAGTATGGATACAACACTGTATACTAAGCCTTCGGTACACAAGGAGGCAGTGTGGTACTGGAGGCAACCATTCACTTTCTCAAGCTGTAAACTTAGGTGCCCACATTAACAGCTGGGTGAACTAGAGTGCCGGGGATCGATCCGCCGACCCGTGGACAAAGAAACCAGAGAGTAGTGCCACTCGACCACAATACTCCTATACCATTTTAAACGTGTACCTCAATAAGACTCCTGTAACATGTGAGGTTAGAAATAATAAAGACTTAACCAAGAAATTCATTGTGTGTGTGTGTATGTGTGTGTGTGTGTGTGTGTGTGTGTGTGTGTGTGTGTGTGTGTGTGTGGAAGCTGAGGGGTTGGGAGGGACATTAACCCCCCTCCCTCACCACCCCTCCCCTCCCCTCCATCCCCTCCTCACCTCTCCCAAACACACATAACCCTCTCCCCCCCCTCCACCCCAACGGATTTGCGATTTACACAGGTCAAGTATTTTGGGTAGGAGTTAAAATCATGAATTCCAGCAAACACCTGAAAAAAAAGGTCTCACGGTAGATTAGGCCAGATGACGTGAGAGTCCTGAACCACAAACCACCACACGTCTGGGTTCTCACCTGCAACCATAAATTAACGAAAGGTTCCTTGATATAATTCTCCTCATTCCTGCACAAACATTACTAGTTTACTCAACCACTGAAGGACAGAAATAACGCACTAAAAGATAAACTGAAAACATTATGGTGTGTTTAAAAGTTTACTCAGATTAACCTTTATCAGATCTATTTCAATTCAATCACACAAGATAAAATTAACTGAGGACAAAATTACAAAATATCTGATGGAAAACAAAAATATACCTGACGACAAAATTACCCAAGGACAAAATTACCTGAGGACAAAATTACCTGAGGACAAAATTACCTGAGGACAAAAATTTAAAATTATCTGATAAAAACAAAAATACCTAAGGACAAAACTACTTGACGGAAAACAAAATTACCTGACGACAAAATTACCTAAGGACAAAATTACCTGAGGACAAAATTACACGAGACAAAATTACAAAATTACTTGATAAAAAACAAAATTACCTGAGGACAAAATTAACTTACAAGAATTTTTTGTGAATTCTGACCAACTATTACATTAAAGGTCATACTTGACTCTCTTCCCCACTAGTGTTGACCCTCTCCCCACTTATCAATGTTTTACAGCAGCATGCTGATGCCTGTAATGTGGGAGCTGAGGATAACTGTGGTAAAAAGGGCAGGGAAAAAAAGGGGAGAGGGGAAAAAGAGGAAGATGGAAAGAGGGAGAGAATGAAAGAGGGAGAGATGGGGAAAAGGAGGGAGAGAATGGGGAAAAAGGAGGGAGAGAAGGGGAGGGAGAGAGAATCAGGAAGAGAGAGAAGGGAAAAAGGAGATAATGGGGAAAAGGGAGTGAAAAAAGGAGAAAAAGGGTAAGAAAGAGAAAAAGGACAGTTAAAATGCAAAGGCACATAAAAAAGAAAGGAAAAAGGGGAAGAGAAAAGGAGAGAAAAGGCAAGAAGAGCATTGAAAGAGGAAGAGAAAGGGAAAAAGGAAATAAGCAAGAAAAGAAAAAAGAGGAAGAATAAGGGAAAAGGAAGCGAAAGAGAGAAAAGAAGGAGAGAGGAGAGAGAATAAACAAAGTCTTTAAGGTAGTGGTGGTGAACAAAAACCAAGCCTTGAATCTGAAGTGTTCATGTATTATAGAGTTGGTGCTGTACACGTGTTGATCCTGGCGCGTTGGTGACTACTCCTCCTCCTCCTCGCTGGTCACGCCCCCTCACCTTCTCTATCACCCATAACCAAAAATAACACTTCAATCATTTTTGCATATTAATAAATATTTGAAAAAGATACTATTTTTTTTCTATATGTCTCAGTTCTATGCGTGACTGATTGACTGAGTTTTTTTTTAGATTAAGACTGAGTGATTGACTCACTCACTACCTGGCTGAGGACTGATTGTAATATTATTTTGTGGCTTTTTATTCTTAGTTTCTTATTTTTATACCTGGTGTGTGTGTGTGTGTGTGTTGGGTGGGGTGTGTGTGCTGGGGGGTGTGTTGTTGGGGCTGGGTGTGGTGTTAGGGCAGTGGGCTGGATGTGATGATGGGGCAGTGTGCTGTGGTGTTAGGGCTGGCTGGTGATGGGCAGTGTGGGCAGGGGTGTGGTGTTGGGACAGTGTGGCTGGGTGTGGTGATGGGGAAAGTGTAGGCTGGGTGTGGTGAAGGGACAGTGGGCAGGGTGTGGTGTTGGGGCTGGCTGTGGTGATGGGCAGTGTGAGCTGGTGTGGTGTTGGGGCAGTGTGGGCAGGGTGTGGTGTTGGGCAGTGTGGGCAGGGTGTGGTGAAGGGGCAGTGTGGGCAGGGTGTGGTGTTGGGAGCTGGCTGTGGTGATGGGGCAGTGTGGGCTGGGTGTGGTGTTGGGGCAGTGTGGGCAGGGGTGGTGTTGGGGCTGTGGCAGGGTGGTGAAGGAGTGTGGGCAGGTGTGGTGTTGGGGCAGTGTGGGCAGGTGTGGTGTTGGGGCTGGCTGGTGATTGGGACAGTGTGGGCTGGGTGTGGTGATGGGGCAGTGTGGGCAGGGTGTGGTGAAGGGACACCTCACCCCCACTAATCAGTGTAATCAACCACTAACCATAAAAAAGTACCGTTACTCCTCCAAGTGTCTGACGGAGAGGACACGATTGATCATGGATCCACAACAACCTCGTCGATATCTTCAACTTTTATTTGTTTAAAAAATATATCACTAAATATATTACTCTTACGATAAACTTAATTACTTACCTGACTTTCATACAACCTAACTAGATGAGCCGTGGACTGTTTTACACTAACGGAAGGTAAAGTTAAAATGGAACAATTATCAGTGCCAAGACTTAACACCGGAGAAACAGAAGCTGTCTCACTGGTAAACAATCATACAAACTTTAACATCCTGAGATACATCAAGCACACAGTTTCATGTAATAATGTAAGACTCTCACTAATTAATAGGTAGATACGAGACAGGCCTAAGACCATTACTACTAACAGGTGATTACTATCAGATCCAAAAACTTCTGTCCATTATGACTAGTGGTGATGAAGAGTATTTTATCCGTGGGTAGTCTCAGGAATTTTAGATCATTTAGTTAAGTGGAGTGCAAGGCCAACAGCAGTACCATCCACCCCCTCCCTCTCCCCCAATCCTTGACTATTCTGGGCGAGTGAGGAGGGAGGGCCAGCTGGTGGTGCCAGTCTGTCACCCACGAGCACAACAGGCACCTCCACCCCACGCCTCGACCTCAGCCATGACTCACTCGTCACTGCAGCCAGTAGTGCGTGAGGCATGGCGTCAGGTGAGACAAACCCTCACAACGCTGGACAATAAAACACACAGGCGAAGGTGGAGGGGGGAGGAGAGGAGGAGAGAGGAGAGAGGGTGTGGGGAGGGAGGAGGGAAGAGAAGAGGAGGGAGGAGCAAAGGGTGAAGAGGAAGGAGGAGGAAAAGGTGTGAAAAAAGGGGAGGGGTGTAGAGGAAGGTGGATGGGAGGTATGGAGAATTGTGGTGGAGGAGAGACTGTCGCACATGAATTAAAACCCATCACAGCAACCAACCTCCGTCATTCAGTTATATCAGGCAGCGATAACAACACAGTAATACCGGATGAAACTGTATCAAAAAACATTTGGCCAATGACCCAGCAATCGTTGTCACAGCGCGATTTGGGCGATAAAAAAATATATATTCAATCAGAGAATCGAGTGCAATTTCACGTCACAGTTTGAGTGAAATAACAATAATACCGATGATATACAAGCTAGTTAACAACAATAAATAATAATAACAATAACTTACCAACATGAAATACCGCAACTACAACTACATTTATTACTTCGATTACTACTACTAATAATAATGATAATAATAACAATAACAAAACTATTAATTACAATCCACAACATAACTCACAATCTTATTGTTTACTATACTGTATTGTACGTTCAGCCGCCCGCTCGACCGTCACCAAATTTAGGAAGCGTGTTGTTGGCTTCCTCAGGATGGTGAACAAAGATGAGTAACAGGAAGATGTATTTAAAGGAAGATAAAAATACGTCATACCGCCAGCACTGATCTGATCCAAGGACTCATGGCGGGAGGGACGAATTACTGAAGATCGTGCATGATAGAGTACAGTGCATGATAGGTAGACTTCATGATGAGTACAATGCATGATGAGAGTGAACTTCCCATGATGGAGTACAGTGCATGATGAGAGTACAGTGCATGATAGAATACAGTGCATGATAGAGTAGACTTCTATGATGAGAGTACAGTGCATGATAGAGTAGACTTCATGATGAGTACAGTGCATGATGAAGTGCAAGTGCATGATAGAGTACAGTGCATGATAAAATATAAAGTGCATGATGAAGTAGACTTGCATGATAGAGTACAGTGCATGATAGAGTAGACTGCATGATAGAGTACAGTGCATGATAGAGTAGACTGCATGATAGAACAGTGCATGATAGAGTAGACTGCGATGATAGAGCACTGATGCATGATAGAGGTGAACTGGCATGATAGAAGTACAGTGCATGATAGAGTAGACTTCATGATGAGTACAGTGCAAATGAGTAGACTGCGGAAGTGAGCCAGTGCATGATAAGTGCAAGTGCATGATGAGTGAACTGCATGATGAAGTAGACTGCATGATAGGGTACAGTGCATGATAGAGTAGACATGATAGAGCACAGTGCATGATACAGATAGATTGCATGACGTACGATAAAGCCGGGATGATTGTCATGATCTCACAGGCGCCCCCTACCCCTTAGCAAGACACCAGGGTCATGTTGGCACGCCTGGAGAGGAGGAAACAGACGAGAGGTGATGTTGGCACGCCTGAGCTGGAAGGCCATGCGTTATAAAGATAGGAGGTAATGTTAGAGGCCTGGATAAAAGGAACAAGACAGGAAATAATGTTGGTACGCCTGGCTGGACCCTCTGATTAATGGTGGCTGATGGTGGTACGTCGGTGTGGGCGGAAGGGAGCAGCGCCAGTGTAGGGCGTCTGGCGAACATTAACGGACAAGATTACTCTCATTGCCCCCCGCTGTCAGGGCCTTCAAGGTGATTACCATCATTACGGTGAATAGGTGGGAGCTCTTGTGGACGATAATGGCGCCATAGAGACTCAGCACATCATTCTTCTTTTTATTTTCAATCAAAGAATAATTACTCAGAACATATTTATAATAACGGTGTCTCAACCCCCCCCTTCACCACTATTTGATTTTCACAAAGTTCAAAATTTATATAAAAATTCCTTATAATAATAATATAATAATAATAATAATAATAATAATAATAATAATAATAATAATAATACATATAATATCAGTCAGATCACCTTTGTTAATCTAACATGTATATTCGTGTCACGCCTCATTTAAGACTGTACCCACCGTGCGAGAGGTGTTTTAATGAACACCTCTGAGTAGACACCGCCGGCTGGCAGGTATACAGTCATTAGAGTTAATATGACCTTAAGTTTAACCTATCATTAAACTGCACCGATTATGACTGGGCCCCAAACCTCTTGTTTCGGTAAGTTAGGTTAGGTTAGGACCATCTGACTTGGGTTTATTAGGGTTGGCTTGATTTGGCTAGGTTAGGTTAAGCTAGGTTAGATTAGTATGATTGTAATACTCCCCCATAACAGGGTTTTGATAAAAAAAATAAACCTCGTCTTGGATGGATCTAACAGTGGCTAATTATCTTTACTACACCCCTGCACCCCTGAGGTCCACACACACCCAGACGCCTCGTGAGGACACAACACACCCCAACACTGAGACCCTACACAAGATGAGTAATGGGAAGCCACTACAACCGACTACCTCCACATCCCTCCCAACTGAAGACGTCCTCACCAACAGCTGGGTCAGGGAGGTGCCACGGATACCAACACTTATTTCATTATAGCAGTACATAGCTCCATACCATTTACCAGGGTTGATGTCCTGGTGTGTGTGTGTGTGAATAATAATAATAATAATAATAATAATAATAATAATAATAATTAACTTTATTGAAGAGCTTGGCAGCAGAAGGCTGAAAATATACAGTTACATATTTGGGGAATGGGGTTTCGACTTATAAATAATATACAAGTAACATAAGTGATACAAATAAGATATATAATAACAACTAGATAGAGGAAAAGCTCAAACTACAGGGCATTTTCAACATAGTGACAGTGTAAGGCAGTATTTACTGGGAGTGAATACACTGGTCTATTACTGGATTATTAGTAAATTTTTTACAATGGTTGGGACTGGGCTGTTCTTACATAGCGATCGGTTCATTGCACGTATAAGCTGGATGCGGTTGTGGTGTCGAATTGGCAGTTCTCGGGCTGGGATCTCAGGTGGTAATGGGAACCGGTGTCGAGGATGGTGTAGAAGCTTCTTACAGAATTTGCAGATGGGGTGTGGTGATGGTCAGTGAGAGTCAGAAAGGGGTCAGTGTGTGTTGAGCGCTTCTTGATATGGAGTAGAAGAGGAATAATCTTGCATGCCCTCTTTTCCGGAGCT
>NW_024712355.1:0-6043 GCF_018991925.1 Homarus americanus
ACTACAGTGATTGGGTTGAAGCACCTCCAGAAACTGGGCCTCACCAAACGCGACCTGGGACCACCGCCGCAGCTGCAGTACTACAATGCGGACGGTTCCCAGATGCCAGACGCTGTGGGCTCCTTTCAAGCAGAGATCACTTACGGCGACAGGTCGTGTCACGGATGGATCGACGTGCAGCCTACTCTCGCTACACCCTTGTTGTCGTGGGAGCACTGCAAGGAGTTAGGCGTGGTGCCCAGAGACTTTCCTGAGCAGATTCCAGCTGCTCGGTACACCGCCAGCAGGGTGCGTGAATCAACGAGCGACGCGCCTGGCGCTGCCGCACAGAGCTGCCCAGAACCCGCGTCCACTCCCACCCACACAGGGCGCTCCCCTGCCCAGATCCTGTAAGGTCACCCTCTCCGCTCTTGTGTTCCTGCACACGCCAAGGCCTTTGCGAAGGAGTGGCAGACCAGAGCCGAGAGCTGCGACCGCCGCGCCGCTTCACGTGCCCAGGACGCCAAGGCTCGGTATGACGACCGTGCCCGCCCTCTTCAGCCACTGGAGATTGGTGCCCTTGCCCGCGTCCAGGACCCGACGACGACACGTTGGGACAAGGTGGGCATAGTGATGGGCGTCGGCCGGTCGCGAGACTACAAGGTCAGGATGCCGAGTGGCCGTGTCTGGTGGAGGAACCGACGCTTCCTCCGGCCAGTCCCACCCCCTGCTGCTGGCCCCCTGACCGAAGACGAGTCACCTACACCTCACGAGGATCCGCCCCACAGTGCACCTCGACGCTCGGAGCGACTTAGGACTAAGAAGTCCGCTCAAGACAAAGACTATGAGCGTGAGGGGGAGGGAGATGTAGGTTATGTAAATAAGCTACTGTGCCAAGTAGCAACCCTGTACATAAGCTACTGTGCCGAGTAGCATTCATATATATTATCACGTGGCAACACTGCACGTGTTATGTGGCAACATTGCCCCGAGGCTGCCATATGGCAAGGCGCCTCAGTCTGACCGTGTGAGCTGTGCTTGGCACATGCTGGTCACCGCTTGTATTTCTCTCATCCACAATAAACGAACTCAGTGTTACTCAGTGTTTCCCTAGCCATCACTGCATTCTTCAGGGCACACTAGTAACCTTCATGGCGCAGTGAGTAGGATCTGTGGACTTACTAAGTGTGTGAACAATGCCGACAGTTACATCTGCCGGTGATGCGCGTCGATTCAGTGTGTTGTGTCGACTCAGTGTGTTGTGTTGTGTTGCGCTGTGTTTCGCCGCGATGTGCAGTGTTGCTCCGTCACAGTGCGTTTTAGTGACGGTGCCAGTGTTAGTGTCAGTGTATTAGTGTGTGTCTAGAGCTGAGTTGAACTTGACGGTCTTGCCGGACCACGCAGCTGTCCACGCTCCCTCCGCTCTCTGAGACACACACACACACACACGCACTCACTCACGGACAGGACAGTGGACCTGGACCATAAGCGTGATTTTTGTGCTGTTTATGTCTTATATATGTGGTTCGAGCTGTTGAGGCGCCACTTTATATATTAAACAGTGCAGTCCACGCACACACAAAGATGGGAGGTAAGAAGGGACAACGTCAAGATGGGAGACACGACTCCCCACCACCTTCCCCTCCACCCGGCGCAGACTCTCATCCTCCACCTCCTGTGACGGACATCGCCACAATTCTGAGGTGGATGGACGACCGGGACGAGCGACGTAGAGAAATGGATTTTCAGAGGGAGGAGACACGAAGAGTGGAGGAAAAGTTGCGTTTTGAGGCACTATTGGCGACCCTGGCGCTAACCCACCCTCCCTCACTCGCAGGTAGCGCGCTTCAAGGCACCAGTACACTCCCTCCTCCACCACACCAGCGTCCTCCAGCTCCCAAGGCATCTGTTCAACCCCCACCCGCCTCTCACCAGACGTCACGTTTCAGCTTTTTCGTGAGTGGAGGCGGCGTTGGACAGATTACTCCACGATGGTGGACCTTGACAGCATGCCTCCAAACAAACAGCTCATCCAACTGCGGATGTGTTTGTCGCTGGAGACCCAGAGAATTTTGGAGCACACGTTGCGAGTGCCTCCCGATTCTACCTCTTCAGTGACGGATGTGCTCGACCTTTTACAGGAGCACGTTAAGGGTCGGAACAACGAGGCTTTGCGTCGCCGTGCCTTTACCAGCTGCAAGCAGGTGGAGAACGAATCCTTTGACGACTTTTTTGTACGTTTGAAGAGTTTGTCAGAGGAGATCGACGTCTGCAAGGCGCACAGCCGGGAATGTGAGGAAGCCTGGATCAAGCACGGGATCTTGACAGGTGTCAGGCACGAAGAGTTGATGCAGCGACTCATCCCCCTGGACGCTTCCTCCACACTCCAGGTGGTAGTGACTGAATGTCGGTCATATGAGGCCACCAAGTCCGCCACCTCTGCCTTATGGGCCCCACCTGCTGTGAGAGCTATCTCACAATACAAGAAGGATAAGAAGGCGGCCAACAACGCGAAGGCTGCCACACGTTCTTCCACGCCTCCGCCTAGTGCTTCCTGTGGCAGCTGTGGAAAGCAGCACGGTCCCAAGACTTGCCCGGCCGCCGACGCACTGTGTCGTGGATGTGACCGTAGGGGCCACTGGTCTAACACAGACAGGTGCCCTGCACGAGGCCGCAAGTGTCAGGCCTGTGGTCGCTATGGACACTACGACAAGTGCTGCCGCCAACCCAAGCCCAAAAGCCCGAGACGAGGAGGACAGCAGCGCACTTCCCTCGGGGTGGTTCGCACGCAGCCCCCTCCAGATGGCCCACGCAGCCCCAAGCAGCAGCAGAGTCACATCAGGAGGGTGGAATCGACCACACGCCCCAGGGCTACCCCTTCCCCTACTATCCGCGTCGCCGTCACACACGGTGATGTGTCGGGTCACATCGAGGTGATACCGGACACCGGCGCCGATACTACGGTGATTGGGTTGGCTTACCTCGAAACTGGCACTGCAAACGCAGCCTGGTTACACCGCCGCAGCAGCAGTACTACAATCTTGAGACGGTTCCCAGGTACGGACGCTACCGACTCCTTCAGCAGAGAGATCACCCTCTGGCGACAGGAATTAACATGTTGTAATGACCACGGTCTTACACGTCAGTTAGCGCCAAAATCAAATGATTCATATTACGCTCAATAGCCCACAAAACATGTAACTCGGCTTTCGTTTGAGTCCTCCATCTGAGGAGTCCGTTTTCTCATCACTTCAAGACACCTCAGTCCTCCGTTATCCCATTTTCTCTGACTTACTGAAACCAACCTCTCTATAAAATGAATTTGAGTGTGAGAGAGAACACCCTTGTTTTGAGTCAACTTAGATATGTCTGTTTACAGTTGGAACATTCAAGATCCATTGTGAGTGGGGTAGAATGCTTCAACTGTCCTTATCGTTAGTAGAACGTGTCACGTAAGTGAGTGTCGAGTTTGCCAGCTAGAGTGGCGTATTTTATGTCGTCCGTGGGGGTATCCATGAGTTTCTGATCGCGCCTGAAGTTATATCATTTTGTCGCCCCGACATCAGAGAATCTGATGTTTATAGTTTAATTAGTGTCAGTTGTCTATTTGAGAAAGTCATTAATCTCCTGAACTATTCTGTCAACCGGTATAATCTCCAAGATCTAGCGCCTCCCCGTGAATAGCGCCTTGTTCGCCTCAAGCCTGAGCTTGCAGAATTAATGTTACCAACGTGTATATTCCACCTTTTCCTGGCAAGCTCAACCTCTGATTAGATTATATGAATAGACATAGGAAATTACCCTGATCAAGAACACCGGAGTTCATAACTAAGTATACAGTGATCCACGTGCACGTATATACCTCTACACGAGGGAGAATCACGCATTCGTGACTTCCTCAACGTCTCTCCAGGTATGTTAACGTGTGTTCCCGCCGCCTATTAATTCAGTTTAACTTAGTCAATTTTGGTGAATATCAGTGCTCATGTGTTAACATAGTGAATTCTGTGCCAATTAAGTCGAGTAACGTAGAGATTTAGATATTGTCTGAACCGTTGCCAGGCGTATGTTTTGTATAGTTGAAGTTAGACCTTTACGCATTCGTGACTTCCTCAACGTCTCTCCAGTGTGTTGAGCTGAATACTCATCGGCTACGTGGGTCGGTAACCGGGTTGGACGATGCCGTTAATTCGACAGGACTGAACTGGGAAGTCCGTTTCCTGCAAATCAGGCGCCCACTCCCTGAGCGTGTGTCGGTCTACAACCGACCCCTAACAGCGATCTTCATTTGTTGTAGAGACCAGCGTTACCCTGGGGCACTCCTCACAGTTACATAGGCCTAAGTATTATGGTACCTTGTTTGGGGGATAACTAGCAGAAATATAGTATCCCAGGTTAAGTATTGAACCACTGAATGAGAGTTAAAGTGCCATGTCGTTCCTTGTGAATTAACAGGAGGTATTGTATGCTGAGATAATTGTGGAGTTGTCCAGTGTGCTATGTATTCATGGGTAGTGACCATGAAATGATAATCTGAGAGTATAATGATATAACCAAGAAGTGAAGAGTTAATTTGCTACTTGGTAAGGTAAGACCTGTGGGTCCAGTGATATCTGGTGTATACCCAGTACTGAATATCATTTGGCAGAGTGACAATACCACAATTGTCGATTGAAGTAATAAGTATTTGGAGGTATTTAATGAGGTAATAAGTTCTTGAAGTGTTTGATGACTTAAGAAACAAATTGCAGTTCTGTTTTGTCTGAGTGAATCTAAGATGCATCTTATCCAATCACTGTGTTAATAAATATTGAATTAGTAATCTAAGTCTACGAGTATCACCACTCTATCCTTTCCCACATTGGTTCTCAGAAAATAACTAACTCACGTGCCTAGAAGCTCGCTACCTAACAGTTAACTAAGAGATGTTATATTCTAGAAAATCCTGGGTGGTGGCAGGCTACCGTTGTAAGTATAATAAGTGTGGTAATAACAAAGACATGGTTTCCCAGGTTAATCCATGGTTTAGAATATAACTAGAACAAAATATATGGATGAGATCATAATATATGACAGGAAATGAAAAGAAAGAACATTGACTTGGAAAATATAAGCAGAGAAGCATAAGAGTTACTTATATAAGAATATATAAGAATATAAGGTATATAGAGATAAAGAACATATAAGAATATAAGCAAGAATATATAAAGTAAGTATGTGTGTTAGGAACTGAAGAAGGATAAGTATATAAAACCGGATACTCATTGAAAAGAATAACTGGATGGTAAATTATTGAAAAGAGAAAACTCGGCCCGTTACAAATGGTGACCAGCTAGTGGGATTATTTTCATTTGAGAACCAATTTGAAGGAATGAGGTGTGGTACTTTGGTGAATTTGTTTTCTCAAAATACAGTATACAGTAATGTACAATTTTGTCATCAGTAAAGAGTACAAATAATTGTGTGATTTAAAGTACAAACTTCTGTGTCAAGTACTGTACAATGCTGTATTTGGAACTGCAAAGATATTTTTTTAAAGAGTGAGGGAAGAACTAACAATTGATTCAGTTTCACAATTTTTTTTTGTGAATGAGTTATAATTTCTTTTGTGTCACAAAGTTAGGTAATGCACCAATTTTTTTTTGTAAGCTACCTAACTGATCTTTGTGAGTTTTTAGTGTGTGAAATTTCTGAAGTGGTCATTGCACATTAGTGTAAATTTTATTTTTATATTTGTGACCAGGGAATTAATATATTGATATTTACAGACATTGAGTGGGCAGTATACATCTTCCATGTTAAAAGTGTGATGAACAGTGTTCATCTCCGATTGCCAGCGGAAGTGTCAGTTGTACAAAGGTTATGTAATCCAATGTTTTATTTGTAGCTGTGGCATTTATTGGAAATATTGGTGTGATTTCAATAGAAAGTGTTCAGACTCTCACTTGAAGTATTTTTCTAACTTGAATTTATATTATATCACCTGAATTGAGTGTTATATGATTTCTCTGTGTATTTAATTATTTTTTTTTTTTTTTCTAGTGACTTTAATTGTGATTTAACT
>NW_024712356.1:0-18885 GCF_018991925.1 Homarus americanus
TTACTGAAACCAACCTCTCTATAAAATGAATTTGAATGTGAGAGAGAACACCCTGGTTTAGAGTCAGCTTAGATATGTCGGTTTACAGTTGAAACATTCAAGATCCATTGTGAGTGGTGTTGAACGCTTCAACTGTCCTTATTGTTGGTAAGACGTGTCAAGTAAGTGAGTGTTGAGTCTGCCAGGACAAACGATACCCATCGGTTTCGTTTCCTAAGAATATCCATGAGTTTCTGATCGCGCCTGAAGTTAGATCATTTTGTCGCCCTGACATCAGAGAATCTGATGTTTATAGTTTAATTAGTGTCAGTTATCTATTTAAGAAAGTCATTAATTTCCTGAACTATTCTGTCAACTGGTATAATCTCCAAGATCTAACGTCTCCCTGTGAATAGTTCCTTGTTCGCTGTAGGCCTGAGCTTGCAGAATTGTTGTTATCAACGTGTATATTCCACCTTTTCCTGGCAAGCTCAACCTCTGGTTAGATTATATGAATAGACATAGGAAATTACCCTGATCCGGAACACCGGAGTTCATAATTAAATATACGGTGATCCAACATGGTAGAGAAGGTATGTTGTTGGTAAGATTGACCTTTCTGGCTTGAATATGGAGGCCCAAGCTGCCCAGCGGGGACACATATATACCTCTACACGAGGGAGAATCACGCATTCGTGACTCTTCTCCCACGTCTACAGACGCGGATGTGTTAGCCACTCTCCTGAAGGTCGAGGGCTACCTATGGGCACCATGGTTCTTGAAGACTGTCTCTAAGGGCGCATTTAGAATCCCAGGACACGATCCCCGGGAAGCGCCCCCACCACTCTGCCAGTGTGTAACGAGTCAACCTCCCTGAGTGCACCTAGCGAGCGAGCCTTCAGCTTGGCGGTCGCTGTAAACAACTCTGGCCACTGACTCGGTCATATGATCATGGTCTACCCACTGTTCTTGGTTATCTGTATGGAGCCGTATTAATATCCATGCTTAGGGATGACTAGCAGAAATATAGTCATCCCAGGTTAAGTATTGAACCACTGAATGAGAGTTCAAGGTACCAGGTTGTCCTTGCAAACTAACAGGAGGTATTGTATGTTACTATAATTGTGGAGTTAGTCCAATGTGTTATGTATTCATCTGTAGTAATCATGAAAGAATAACCTGAGAGTATGATGTTCTAACCACGAACTGAGAAGATAATTTGTTCCTTGTTAAAGTAAGACCTGCGGGTCCAGGGTTATTGACAGTGTGTAAGCATTTCTAAATCTTACTTGTCACAGAAATACTACAACAGTGTCCAACAAAGTAATGAATATTTGGAGGTGTTTAATGAGGTAATAAGTTCTTGAAGTGTTGGATGACTTAATAAGTTAATTTCGGTTCTGCTTAGCCTGAGTGAATCTAAGATGCATCTTCTCCACTCACTGTATTAATAAATATTGAGTTAGTAATCTGAGTATCACCACTCTACTCCTTCTAAACATTGGTTCCCAGAAAATAATACTTACTCACGTGCCTATACATCTACCACACTACCCAAAACCCTTCCATGAGTTCTGTTATATAATGAAAAGTCTGGGTGGTGGCAGCTACCCCTTGTAAGTATAAAATGTGTTATACAAAGAATAACATGGTTCCCCAGACTAACCCATGTATAAGAAAGACATAAACAAAGTATACTTCAGAAAGGTAAGAACATTGAAACTGAGAATACAATCTATATGAAAGGAAATGAAAAGAAAGAACCTTGACTTGGAAAACATAGTAGAGAAGCATAAGAGTTACTTATATAAGAATATATAAGAATATAAGGTATATAGAGGTAAAGAACATATAAGAATATAAGTAAGAACATATAAGAATAAATATATATGTAAAGAATGGAAGGAGAATAAGTATATTAAACAGGGTACTCATTGGAGGAATGCTACACAGAACAAATAAGTATATGAGTAAATAGAATACTAACAGAAAACAGTAGCTGGATGGTAAATTATTGAAAAGAGAAAACTCGGCCCGTTACACTGTAAACAAGTGTGAGGCGCAGGAGGACACCTGCTCCCTGTGCGGCAGCCCCGGACACCGCTACAGTGTCTGCCCCAACACAGTAAGAAATTGCGCTGCCTGTGGCGGCCCACATTCCTCCGCCGACCGGACCTGCCCCAAATGGAAGTAGGAATGCAGGATAGCGAAGGCACGTCTCGACAAGAAACTGAGCTACAAAGACGCCCTCCTAGCTGTACGCTCCCAAGACAAGAAAAAAAACAGTAGAAAAGAAAAATCAAGAAAAGAAAACCCAAGAAAAGAAAACTCAAGAAAAGACACCCGCCACACAAAATCGAGAACACCACGAGGCCCGTGGAGCTGAAGCCCACGTGGTCAACCTCACCGTCTCCGACTTCTTCCACACCTATTTGGACTTAAGACACGAGGAAAACGAACAACAAGACCCAAACACGAATGAATGGACACTTCAGGAGAGCAAGAAGAGGAGAAGAGTTAGATGAAAATCAACTTCAAGCTAAGAGAATACCAAGATAGATGACCAAGACATTCCTCCAAACAAGAAAAGAACACACACAATCAAGCCGACCAAGCACTGACAATCCATGGCCCAACCCAACACGCACCTGACGCTTGACCTGACGCTAGACTGGCTCTGTCCTGCCGCCTCCTCGCCGCGTCCAGGCGAGTTGCTGCTGCCTCCAACTTAAACTCCCTCACGCAAGCGGTGTTTAGCCACTGCACCTATTCCCTCCTCCTCAAATTCACTTCAATCCTCCCTTTATCCTTCCCCTTAACCTCCTTCACCCCTGTCACTAGCATTAATGTATGTATGGGACTTAGAATAACAAAAACAGGCATAGCAAAACACGTAAAACAACGCAAACAGACTTAAGAACATAAGAACATAAGATTGGAGGAAACTGCAGCGGGCCTATTGGCCCATACTGGGCAGTCCCGTTTACACCCAACCCCTATTGCTCATATGAGCATCCAACCTATGTTTGAAGCAATTCAGCGTATTCCAGTTATTGATGATATTTGGTAACTTGTTCCATTCATCCACTACTCTGTTTCCAAACCAGTGTTTACCTATTTCACGCCTAAATCTAAATTTGCCTAATTTAAAACCATTGTTACGAGTTCGCTCCTGGTTGGATAATTTGAGTACCTTTGTAATGTCCCCTTTGTTTAGCCCTGCCTTCCACTTATACACCTCTATCACAGGTCGCCCCTCGCTCTACGTCTCTCGAGGGAGTGCAAATTAAGATGCTTTAACCTGTCTCTATACTCAAGGTTTCTAATGCCCGGGATTAGTCTTGTCATTCTCCTCTGAATTCTTTCCAAGGATTCTATATCCATTCTGTAATACGGTGACCAGAACTAAACTGCGTAATCCAGGTGTGGTCTCACAAGCGCAAGATACAGTTTTAGGATGACCTCGCTAGTCTTGTAACTAACACTCCTTTGTATGAACCCAAGTACTTTATTAGCCTTATTCACGAGCAAAAACACATTGTTTACTTGGCTTAAAGGTTCCCTACCATCATTAACCCTAAATCTCTGCGAAGTCGGATTTCTTATGGCATCGTTGTTCATCTGGTATCTGGTTTCCCTGTTTTACATCTCTATGCCTAATTACTTTTACATTTATCAGATTGAATTTCATCTGCCATTTTCAGACCCCATTCGAAAAATTTGTTTGAATCTTCACCAGCAGTTTTTTGCGGGTCACCGACGAATTTGATAACCGCATTCCTATTTTGAGTGTCATCAGCAGAATTTACTTATATTTGCTGTCTATGCCGATATCTATGTCGTTTATGTATATAATAAACAATAATGGTCCAAGTACTGAGCCTTGGGGAACTCCACTTGTGACGTTGCTCCAATGGGACTTAGTGCGGTTAATGCTCACTCGCTGTTTCCTGTCCTGTAACCACGCCCTAATCCATTTAAGGATGTCATCTTTGATGCCATGAGCTTCTACCTTTCTAATTAGTCTTTCGTGGGGGACTCTGTCGAAGGCTTTACTAAAGTCGAGATATACCACATCATAATTGTGCCCCTCGTCCACCGATTCGAAAACTGATGAAAAGAATGTTAATAGATTAGTTAGGCAAGAACGTCTGCTTGTGAAGCCATGCTGGGAATCATTGATCAATCGGTGCTTCTCCAGGTGATTTCGAATAGAGTTTGAAATGATTGCTTCCAGTAATTTGCCTACTATTGATGTTAGACTGATTGGGCGGTAGTTAGAGGATAGTGATCTATCCCCCTTCTTGAAAATCGGTATTACATTCGCTATCCTCCAGGATTCTGGTACTACACCTGTTTTTAAGGACATGTTAAACATCTTTGCTAAGGGCATACTAGGCTCATCCTTACATTCCTTTAATACTCTGGCAAATATCTCATCGGGACCAGGTGACTTATTAGGCTTTAATTTGTCTATTTGCTTACTAACATCGTTACTAGTCACTACTATCTCACTTAATTTGTTTTCTTCACTATCTCTGAATAAAGTCGGTGCCTCGGGTATCATGTTTAAATTTTCGGTGGTGAAAACTGTTGAAAAATATTTATTCAAATTATTGCTCATTTCTCCATCGTTATCAGCGAGCTCGCCGGAGTCTGACCCGTGTTGGTCCAATCACTACCGTGTTTTAGTTTGATACATTTGGTAGAATCATGCAGGGGTTTGTCTTCGCCTCCTTGCTATCCTTACCTCATTTATTCCTCTTTGCTTTCCTTATCAGAGTTTTAACCCTACTACGCCATCACCCTACTCGTAGTCCCGGAGGTGAATTTCGCTTACGATTTATCATACTACCTATAGCCTTCCTTTGGCCAGTAGTGTTCTTTAAATAATTTATTTATCCATTTAGATTCATTGTTGTCTGATCTGAAGTTTTTGTATGATATGTTTTCTGCCTTTATTGCATTAAGTAACTCACTATTTAAATTGTCGTGGAACTTCCGGCAATCTCAGATCTAGATTATCAGCTCGGTGTCATCTGTCGGAGTTCACGGCCAAGCGCGACACCCCCTCTCTCAGCTGCCTCTTTAAACTGTCAAAGTTCGCCCTTCTGAAATCTGGTACTTTAGTGGAATTTTTCTTACGTCTGCCCTGAAAGTCTAACTGGAATCTAATTTCTTTGTGATCTCTGTTTGCAAATTCGTTCCCTACCTCGACCCTGCTAATGAGGTTTTCTCTGTTTGACAGAACTAAATCGAGTATATTATTACCCCGTGTGGGTTCAGTTATATGTTGACTTAGAAACAGTCCTGGATCGTCTCGAGAAAATCCTCTGATTCTGAGTTGCCCGTAAGGTCAGTCCAATCTATTTGGCCAAGGTTAAAGTCGCCTACTATACAGACTTTGTTGTGTATGGAAGCCCTGCGCATTTCATCCCAGATAAGTCGCTCATTGACGCTATCAAGATTGGGGGTCTATATATTACTCCTGTGATTAATTTTTCCCGACCGTCGCTTAATTCTATCCAAATTGTTTCTGTATTCCTCTCAGTTTTTATTTCCTTATTTATTTCACACTTCAGATTATCCCTAACATAGATTGCTACTCCGCCTCCTTTCCTGGTCTGCCTATCGGTATGGAACAGTTTGTAACCCGTAATTTGGTATTCGACTGGTAATTCACGTGTGTCTAGGTTGATCCATGTTTCAGTGAATGCAATTATATCGATTTCTTCGGTACATACCAAGGCCTTAATATCATCCATTTTGTTTCTCATACTTCTACTGTTCGCGTAGTATACATTTAAGTTAGTCGTGTTCTGAGTCCTTCCCTTACCGCGTTTAGTTTTAAACTCCGTCTAATTTAGTTTTGTCATCATTCCTAACACTATTTCCCTGTAATCTTTCGCCTTGTTTACCCGCTCCCACTGCAGTCTCCTCCACCCCCGTGCCCATATGTTCTCTTAGCAGTTTAAAGACTTCGATATCTTTTGAACTGCCCCCTCTAGAACCCCAGCCAGGGTTGCTACTCCATCCCTAGACAGGTGCACCCCATCCCTAGCATAAAGTCCCTTCTGCCATAGAAGTTGTCCCAGTTGTCAATGAATGGGACTGATATTGACTTGCAATATCTGTCAAGACGGTCGTTGACACCAACTGCCCTTGACAACCATTCACTGCCAACTCCCCTTCTAGGCAGGACACCGCATATGATAGGGATCCCTCCCTTAGTACCTAATACGATCTATGGCTGCCTTGAACTTATCAAGAAGTTCCTCGCTCCTACACCGGCCAATATCATTGCCTCCTGCACTGAGGCAGATAATGGGTTTGTTCCCATTACCAGACAAGATATTGTCCATCCTGTCAATTATATCCCCCACCCCAGCTCCTGGCAAACACACCCTCATCCTATTTTTGTTTTTACCACAAAAGGCCCTGTCCATGTACCTTACCTGTGAGTCACCAACAATTAAAGTTTTTATACCTTCCTTGTTATCCCTGCCCCTGACTGTACTAACGTCCAATTCGTCTATCAAGGGACTGAACGGGTTGGTACACTTAGCTGTTGTTGTCGTTGTTGTCGTATCCTTCGTGTGCTTCTTCACCACCAGCTTTGTCTTCCCACTACTCACAATTTTCCACTCGCTTGATTTTTCGTCAGACACTGGCGTTATTGCGTCCAGCCTCTCCTTTTAACTTTGCCAGCTCTTTCCTTAATTTCAGGTTCTCCAACGTGGCCCTCGCCAATTCTTCAATGGACCACTCCAGTTTGGTCAACAAACTCTCATACCCAAGACCGCACATAGCACTGGCCATATCTGATAATTATCCCTCCGGAGCTAACCCTGCCGTGACCTTTCCCCTAGTGAGGTCAGAACACAACTTGAGGTCAGAACACAACTTCCCAATCACAACTCACGAAACTACGAAGATTCAGCAAAATGGATACCAAAATTCAACTACATCTATACAAAGCACTTGTCCGCCCTCACCTAGAGTATCCACCAATACCACTCAACACGAGCAGCAAATCCAGCCAAACTTAAACTTCAATCAATACAAAACAAAGCTATCCGTAGAGCATCAAAGCAACTCCCGCCATACACCACCAAAATACAAGAACTTCACGAATTATACAATATCGAACCACTGAACATACGTACACACAGCCAAGCACAGAGAATATGGAGCAAACTTGAAGAGATGGAGGACCCATTATTCTCCCAGTTAAAAGAAGAAGGAACTACTAAAACGCACAGCTGGTGGCCCAGGAGTCTCCATGCTGACATAGTAGAACAAGACCCACTTTACACATATACTGTATGTGAACAAATGACACCACCATCCAACAAGCATAAATTAACACCCATTACAATAATGAATACCTAGCTAGCTTAGCTTCCCTCCCCTCCACCTTCCTCCCTTGAGCGGACGGGCGTGTGCTGCGTGTGGCCACCACCCAAACATTTCAACTCGTCTCCGCTAGGTGGACAGCCCACCTGCTATCTATCCCTCCCACTTTTCTTCCCGTTTCTATGCTTTACTTCTCTCTCTTCTCTTCTTTCCCAGTGCAAAGTCATTTGCCACTTTACTTCATTATCATCATCATCATCAGCAGTGGCGTAGCTAGAGTGTGTGCCTCCCGGGGCGGCCCTTGAGTTTGCCGGCCCCCCCTGCATGCCCCCACAAAAAATACATATTGCACAGTGACTCACTCTTATATATATATATATATATATATATATATATATATATATATATATATATATATATATATATATATATATATATATATATTAAATAGTTTGTGTACCATTATATATTACTGTACTTTCACATACTCAAATATAGTTTGCTTTAAATACACACCAAACATACTTAAACTTTATAAGTAACAGTTAAACAAAAAGCAAAAACGACATATAGGATAGGGAAAAAAGTAAAAAAGTGTAAAAAATTAGGACCATCTTTATTTCTGAAATGAAAACTACAACTTTCTACAAAGTAACTTTTCTTGTTTTTTTGTTGGCAAATTCTTCAATGACATTGTCAAAAACTATTTCATCTGTCAATTGTCGCTCTATAGACAGTATGGCAAGATTTCTCAACCGCAAGGTGCTCATAGTAGATCTTAAGTAATTCTTGATCAGTTTTAGTTTCGAAAAACTCCTCTCACAGGGAGCAACACTAACAGCAATTGTGAGGAAAATCCTCAGCATTATTACTATATTTGGAACCGAGTTCCCAAGGTTATACTTTTGAATAAACTAATGATGTGGGTTAGGTGTTAGGTCAGACACGACAAGGATTAACTTGCCGCCGATACAAAGGGATGGATTAACGTCTCCAGTAGCTGCAGATATGGGTGATGAGCAGACCCAAAAGTGCCGCCCGGGGCGGACCGCCCCCCCTGCCCCCCCCTAGCTACGATAGTGATCATCAGGGAGACCACTGACGTACTGGACCAGCAAGACCTCTCCACAGCGCCTCACCAACCAGTTCCCCCAGAAAGCTCCTTTCCCAACACGACCTCTGAGCAAACTACTCATCTCCTTGTAACTCCTTAGCACTGCACTGTACAACAATATATATATATATATATATATATATATATATATATATATATATATATATATATATATATATATATATATATTTGTAACCGGTCGGAATTTACTGGACTTTAATTTCTCACCTGACTTGGGGTTTATAAAAAATTAATAGATGGTAATGGCAGTGGAAGCGCCCCTTTGAGAAAAATCCCGAACCAGCACAAGAACACTTAAATCTACTACACAAAATGAACTGTCCGTGACCCGTGGAAGGATAGCGTCTGTGACTGGGATGAATGAGACACACTGTAAAATTTAGACACTTATATTCCCTCCAACACTACAAACACAATCAAATGATGGTACACCAATATGCGCACCTCTTAACTTAAACTTTAACCACTACTCTGGGGAATAAAAGTTATACATGACATAGAAATTATTAGAAACACAAGCAACAATAAATTTAAAGTATTAAGAAATGTTAATTGCACATATGAACAGGCCTTAAGGCTTTCCCAAAATAATATCAGTCACTTAGGAAATGGTACTAAAAAATAAGAAATTAAATACTCCACAATGAATAGGCCTTAAGGGCTTTCAGCAAGATAATATCAGTCACTGAGGAAATGGTAATAAAATTTAAGGAATTAAATACTCTACAATGAATAGGCCTTAAGGGCACTCAACAAAATTATATCAGTCACTGAGGAAATGGTAATAAAATTTAAGGAATTAAATACTCTACACTGAATAGGCCTTTAGGGCACTCAACAAAATTATAGCACCTCAACAGATGTACACTTCCTAACCTAACCTAACCACTACTCTGGGGAACAAGGTTATACCTGAGATCAGAATTATGAAGAACAATTAGAGGCATTAAAAGAATCAAATCACAGTATCACTCTGGTTCCACTTAATGGCACAAACATTCAAAAAACACTACTATCGAAATTATTTAAGAAATATTAAACTACACACGTCAAGATAATATCAGTCTGAGGAATGGTGTTAACTACACCCGTAATAAGGAAGATAAAATGTTCCTCTAGGTATCTCCTAGAGTCCTAGACTCACGGTCTCAGTGTGTGACCATTAATATACTCAGATAGCCTCAGTGTACTCCCAGTGCGTCCATGGGTAGGAAGAGAGTGAGCCAATCAGACCTTGCGCAGTTGAGAGAAACTTTAGCTTCCCGTTAGCAAGAGGGTTTCACTAGCTGCTCGGGACATGTGGGGTTGTGCACCGGAGTGGTAAGAACTGATCACCCACTGCTGATGCTGGTCCCGTGTCGTGTTAGTTGTCGGGAGCACTCGTTCACTCAAGAGATCCTTTGCTACCCCGCTAAACAGTGACAGGCCTACACTGATCGGTCCAATGGCGACAATCGCCACCCTCAATCATCAACGGCAGTCAATCTCTCGCAGTCAACTCCGGTCAACTCCAGTCAAGTGGGTTCTGGCGGAAACCCTGAAATGAACTCACTGTTAGCTCTAGTTTACTTTATCACTGCCCTATCTAACCCTGTCTGAGATCGAATGAGACTTACTTGTTATACTGCAATAGCACAGCACAGGTGACTAGGCCACGTGACTATTTCTGATGGACGCGCGGAACGTCTTGTCTGTGTGAATGCTCTCCGGGACTGGCCTAGCCAGCGTCGTGTCTCCCCAAGGCGCTAGCTTGGGCCTACGTGATATATTTTCCGCCTAACTAATAACTCCTAGGGACACCCGTAACATTATTCAGACTGCTAAACGATCTATAATAATTTCCAATTCAATAATAGTCCCTTAACTTCATGAATCGCATCATTAATAATTCGGTAAATTACATTTAATATCATATAGGCCTAGTTCCGCAGTCTCTCGCTACGAGCAGGCAGCGCTCCCTCCCCTCAGATGACCTTGAACGCTCAGTATCACTCATGGCGGGGCATTTGAAATTACTCTGAAATTTCTGAATATTACAATCGACCCCCCTAAAAAAGACAGCACTGTCCTCATGTGCTGAGAAAACATGCATACGACCCCCCCTAAAATTTTGTTCTAAGGACTGCACCTCACCCCTTTTGCTAAATGCAGCATTCCCGTCTTCTCTTCTCTCCTTTTCTCTCCCGCTAACACTCGACCCCCCTAAAAAAGACAGCACTGCCCTCATGTGCTGAGAGAACAACTTAAAACCCACCTTCAACTCTGTACTATTCCACTCGCAGCTAGCAACTCCATTTCTTCCTAGCCCAACTCAATCCAACCAGAACATCACGCTCCCCTTTTGCCTGGCCCTTAACTAGAGAACCAATGTCAAAATTAATACCAGCCCAAAACAAACATGCTCTCCTTTGGCCTGGCCCTTGAACTAAGAGGAACCAGTGTCAAAAAAAAATACTCAGTCCATCTCCAACATGCTCTCCTTTTGCCTGGCCCTTGAGCTAAGAGGAACCAGTGTCAAAACAATACTCAGTCCAAAACAAACATGCTCTCCTTTTGCCTGGCCCTTGAGCTAAGAGAAACCAGTGTCAAAAAAATACTCAGTCCACGTCTCCGAACCTCATGCCGGCAGACCAACCCTCTGACAATGTACCAGCCCATATTAGTGAGGCCCTGGACATTACAACCGTACTCTCAATCCCGCTCATGACAGCAACTCAATCCCGCTCATGACAGCAACTCAATCCCGCTCATGACAGCAACCACTACTCAACGCACATCTCTGACCTAACCATCTCTCCAATCCCCTCTGCCCTACTCACAACTCCTCCAACTCACCCCCTACAACCTGCCTTTTCTCATTACCATGCACCCTAAACTGCAATCGGTCGGCTTCGTCTTGTCTCTCAGCTGGAGGGCTCGATCAACCTCTCTGAACTACTTACGTACCCCTATATTTCCCACTTGGACCTCACACTTCCTTGACTGCTGGACGTGTGCCTGACATTCACCCCTTGTTTCCTCCCTGAACCGTTGAATGTGTGCCTGAGACTTCCACTTGAACCTGTTTACCTGTGCTTGATAATCCCTCTTTAGGTCTCCGAACTCCTCTCTCAGCTGTACCAAGGTCCCGCGGCCGTCTCTCTTCCTCCTCATACACATCTCTATTGTCAAGCCTAACCAACTCAGTCCGGGCACAAGGATGAGCATCAGTGCGAGTTCAATCCCTACCATTGCTAACCAACACATGATGGCGTTCATTATCCCAACCACAGTACTATCAGTCACGACATTAAAAACTACGCTCTGCTACCATTTGTAACCGGTCGGAATTTGCTGGACTTTAATTTCTCACTTGACTTGGGGTTTATTAAAATTTAATAGATGGTAAAGGCAGTGGAAGCGCCCCTTTGAGGAAAATCCCGAACCAGCACAAGAACACTTAAATCTACTACACAAAATGAACTGTCCGTGACCCGTGGAAGGATAGCGTCTGTGACTGGGATGAATGAGACACACTGTAAAATTTAGACACTTATATTCCCTCCAACACTACAAACACAATCAAATAATGGTACACCAATATGCGCACCTCTTAACTTAAACTTAAACACTACTCTGGGGAATAAAAGTTATACATGACATAGAAATTATTAGAAACACAGGCAACAATAAATTTGAAGTATTAAGAAATGTTGTTTGCACACATGAACCGGCCTTAAGGGCTTTCACAAAATAATATCAGTCACTTAGGAAATGGTACTAAAAAATAAGAAATTAAATACTCCACAATGAATAGGCCTTAAGGGTCTTCAACAAAATAATATCAGTCACTGAGGAATGGTAATAAAAGATAAGAAATTAAATACTCTACAATGAATAGGCCTTAAGGGCTTTCAGCAAAATAATATCACTCAACAAAATTATAGCACCTCAACAGGTGTACACTTCCTAACCTAACCTAACCACTGCTCTGGGGAACAAGGTTATACCTGAGATCAGAATTATGAAGAATTAGAGGCATTAAAAGAATCAAATCACAGTATCACTCTGGTTCCACTTAATGGCACAAACATTCAAAAAAACACTACTATCAAAATTATTTAAGAAATATTAAACTACACACGTCAAGATAATATCAGTCTGAGGAATGGTGTTAACTACACCCGTGATAAGGAAGATAAAATGTTCCTCTAGGTATCTCCTAGAATCCTAGACTCACGGTCTCAGTGTGTGACCATTAATATACTCAGATAGCCCCAGTGTACTCCCAGTGCGTCCATGGGCAGGAAGAGAGTGAGCCAATCAGACCTTGTGCAGTTGAGAGAAACTTTAGCTTCCCGTTAGCAAGAGGGTTTCACTAGCTGACCGAGGACACGTGGTGTTGTGCACCGGAGTGGTAAGAACTGATCACCCACTGCTGATGCTGGTCCCGTGTCGTGTTAGTTGTCGGGAGCACTCGTTCACTCAAGAGATCCTTTGCTACCCCGCTAAACAGTGACAGGCCTACACTGATCAGTCCAATGGCGACAATCGCCACCCTCAATCATCAACGGCAGTCTCAAACGGCAGTCAATCTCTCGCAGTCAACTCCGGTCAACTCCAATCAACTCCGGTCAACTCCAATCAAGTGGGTTCTGACGGAAACCCTGAAATGAACTCACTGTTAGCTCTAGTTAACTTTACCACTGCCCTATCTAACCCTGTCTGAGATCGAATGAGACTTACTTGTTATACTGCAATAGCGCAGCACAGGTGACTAGGCCACGTGACTATTTCTGATGGACGCGCGGAACGTCTTGTCTGTGTGACTGCTCTCTGGGACTGGGCTAGCCAGCGTCGTGTCTCCCCAAGGCGCTAGCTTGGGCCTACGTGATATATTTACCGCCTAACTAATAACTCCTTGGGACACCCGTAACATTATTCAGACTGCTAAACGATCTATAATAATTTCAAATTCAATAATAGTCCCTTAACTTCATGAATCGCATCATTATTAATTCGGTAAATCACATTCAATATCATATAGGCCTAGTTCCGCAGTCTCTCGCTACGAGCAGGCAGCGCTCCCTCCCCTCAGATGACCTTGAACGCTCAGTATCACTCATGGCGGGGCATTTGAAATTACTCTGAAATTTCTGAATATTACATATATATATATATATATATATATATATATATATATATTAGATGGAAATAAAATAATGCAATTCAAATCTCAAATTGTACTGACGCACCTTCCTTGTGCAACACCTTTATGAAGTCGGGTAAATAAAATAATATGTCATGCCAAATATGAAACATCGAGAAAAGCGAGAGACAGAGAAATTGAAATATATACCAACATACTACAATATGCAATTTCTATCCTTATACTTTCCTCGCCAGCTCTACTATCTTCCTCACTAGAATCCCAAATTGGGGTTCTCTCGACCTTAATACAACAAGAAAAGTCCACCACTAGACGTTCTTTATGTACAGTTCATTCATAAGGTTCATTATACAGGTCAGACCCAATGTACATTGTGTTCTGTGAGTAAAAGTTTCCTCTCAACAGGCTGGTGAACCATGAATACCAAGAGCATTGTATTCCTGCTGGTGCTGGTGATCGTGGCCATCACCGTTGTCAATGGTGAGTCACCTTAATTATATTTTATCTCAGTCCAGTGTTTGCTGAGTTGCCCAGGTTCTTGGCGAGCCACTCCTGCGCTTGATGCGTCATTTCATTGTTGATGAGTCATTCTAGACGTCTAGAATATGGTGACACATCCTGATGCTTGAAGATAGGCAAAAAATATGATGAGATCGCCTTGTCAGTTTTAAGTAAACCTTTCTTACAAGGAAATTTACGAAATTTTATTCAATCACCTCTTTTTTAAATTTAAAGTAATCTCTTTCATACATTGAAAAATAATGCATTGAACACCTCTTCCGATGCTTCGATATTGCATTAAGAATGACATAGTGTTGTTACGAGTTTCTTTTTAATAATGGTTTCAGAAAATGCAAAGCTTTGAATACATCCTTACACACACACATATATATATATATATATATATATATATATATATATATATATATATATATATATATATATATATATATATTTCATTAGCCCAATAAAGCACGCGGACTTCTACATACAATCAACACCTCAACCCGCCAGGATTCGAACCCACGGCCAACGAGCCCATGACTGTGACTGGGGAATGCTAACCGCTGGACCACCAGGATACAAAAGCAGTCCTAGACTTTGTTATATTTCACACAAAGCCTGTTCAACGAGCTTAAGGCGCCGTGAACCTGTAATTGGGACTACTCGTATCACGTAGGTGGTCAGAGTAACGTTTTACCAAATCCGGCTTCGATACACGAGGATCCATATATATTTCATTAGCCCAATAAAGCACGGCGCCTTAAGCTCGTTGAACAGGCTTTGTGTGAAATATATCAAAGTCTAGGACTGCTTTTGTATCCTGGTGGTCCAGCGGCTAGCATTCCCCAGTCACAGTCATGGGCTCGTTGGCCGTGGGTTCGAATCCTGGCGGGTTGAGGTGTTGATTGTATGTAGAAGTCCGCATGCTTTATTGGGCTAATGAAATATATATGGATCCTCGTGTTTCGAAGGCGGATTTGGTAAAACGTTACTCTGACCACCTACGTGATACGGGTAGTCCCCATTAGAGGTTCACGGCGCCTTAAGCTCGTTGAACAGGCTTTGTGTGAAATAAAACTAAGTCTAGGACTGTTTTTGTATCCTGGTGGTCCAGTGGTTAGCGTTCCCCGGTCACAGTCATTGGCTCGTGGGCCGCGGGTTCGAATCCTGGCGGGTTGAGGTGTTGATTGTATATATATATATATATACATATATATATTTATATATATATATATGTATATATATTTAATATACATATGAAGTCCTTTTCATTTATTTTTCATGGTCTTTTTCAAATTTCTCTATCTGTTTTTACTTAAATCCAGTATGTTGAGTTTTAACAAATAACAACAACTAAAAAACTTAATATTCAATTAAATTCTCAGCTTTAAGTAAAGGTAATGTGAACAACTCATAATAATACTGCGGGTGACGATAGGATGGGCTAAACTAGTCATATAACCTTAATACCGTGTATCAGTGTTACATGAACACCTGAGTGCCGTGTACAAGTGTTACATGAACAACTTAATACTGTGTACCAGTGTTATATGAACGCCTTTGTACCGTGTACCAGTCTTACATGAACACAAAGTACCGTGTACCAGTGTTCATGAACACCTTCGCACGAAATAGCAACAAGGAGATCTCTAAGTGTGGCATCTTTTTTCCCTCGCCTATATTCTTCCATGACAAAAGTGAAATATCTGGGTTAGTGGATTTCACAATCTGCTTCTAACGCCCTCCTTTCGTCTCCAACAGGAAGCATCAAGTATCCCTGCCCACAAGTCAACGGGTTTTGTGTAAGTTTTTGTAGTTACGGACAAGAAATATCTACCGGCATCTGCTACGGCAATAATATATGTTGCAGGGTAAAACAGCCTTACCACTAGTCCACAACAGTGGCCAGACCTGACGGACGCCACCATGACCTATAAGAAGACACCCTCAACTGTGTTTGGTGATCATCGACGAAACTTCTGTTTTCACATGCGATTCGAGAACTTGCTTTACCTATGATTTTTTTTAAGCATTTGAATTCTGCAACAACCTTTATTTTCTTGTTCTTGCACATTTTAAGAAATGATGGAGAATATTAGTAAAATTTAATTTAACTTGAGACTTGCGTCATTAGCATGCGCATCTGCTTATTTTTGACGTGTATTGCCTTGTTAATTCCCTCATCTATAAATGATAACATTTATCTTTGTTTTGAGATCTTGATAATAAAATTGTTATGCTAAAACTGAAATAATTGCCTCTTATACCAACACTTATTCCCTCATTGGACCAGTAAGAGACCCGTTTTGTAAAGTTAGTACTGTATGTTTACTGTCACCTGAACACAGTGTAAGGAGTCGGAGAAACGGTTTTACTCCACTGCTGTAACAACATAAGTAACTTTTGGAGCAGGAAAAAGGAAAGTGACCGAATGAGAACAGAAGAGAAGGGAGAGAAGATAGCATGTACTGTACCCAAAACTTATATAAGCATCTACCCAACTTTTCCTTGTAAACCATTGTCTGCCTAAATGGTTTCACACATACCTTTAACTGAAATAGTGTGAAAAGTTCTCCAGGCATTTTTTCAGTGAAAATTTATTAATTTATGTATAGAATTGATGTAAGAAATGTGTTATAAATACTAATGATAAGATTAAGTAATAAATTACGTATAAAACTCATAATTAATAAGCTATTTAAAGAAAAATTCGCTTTAACAAAATTCTTCTAAGAAGATACAAAAGTCAAACGAGTGTTATACAGGAGAATAACAACAAAGAAATTGTTAATGATAAGAACGACTCAACAAAAGTTCTTCATTGGATTACAAAGTGAATTACTGAGTACAAAATTAGTAAGAACAAAAAATAAGCTTATTTAATAAATTTGTTCAAAGATCATAGTTCTCACAGGAGCAAGAAAATAATGCAATCACAGTGAATGCATTTGACCAACTATTTTCATCACCCATACTGCTACCTCTTGATCTGCCCATTGACAAAGCAGTCTATAGAGGTGTGAACTGCCGGAGACATTCAAAAACAATTTTCATCCAGGTGTAACAGCATCTTTGCTTTATATAAATACACCCCAATGAATAACATCATGTTATTCATCAAATTATTCACCAAGTGATTTACCATGTTGTTTATGACTAGATCACTGAAGTTGCATCTATCACGGGGGTCGAGCTGATTCAGTAAACACCGCTCGCTTCCTACCACTCTCTCACGCCCAGTGGGGAGCAGTTCACTCCATACCGCTATACAGGGAAGTTTACACTTAGCAGAAGTATTATCTCAAAGTAATTTACGTAACACTTCCCTGGAAAGAATTCACAATATATTATCTCAGATTATATCTGTGGATATACGGTACTTTCTTTCAGTTTAAAAATAGAAAATGCCAAGAAGTGTTTACATCAAGCCCTGCCACTTCAGAGTTCCAGAACTTAATTAAAACAATTAATGTGATACCAAAACAGCTCTCACACTTGGTGTCAAACAGTGAGACGAATTCTATACACTTGTACAGCACTCAAAAAAAAAAGAAAATATTGATGACACAAGTGACATTCTAAGTGAATCATCATCAAACAAAGTATTTTAGTGGGAAATAGGTGGACAGTGGTTATAAACACCTGCAAAACGTCTACACAGAAATCCAGTGGTAACAAAGATAATATAAAGACTTGCTGACATAGCAGTCAACCCGCCAGCATCAGCTCACAGATCATGGTGACCCAAATGGAGCCGACACCAGACGAGCCTACCCGAGTGTTGTCTTAGTGTCCTAGCTAGCTAATAGCCAGCCAGCCAACCAGCAGCCAGCACTACAACACACGAGTACTAGGAAAGTTGTCATCGTGGTTCCAACAAGCAGACAAGCTGGCAGCCTCTTGATTAAACAATCAAGCCTCTCCAGTGTACAAGAAAGGTCAGCCCCAGGTTGATCGCCGCAAGAAAGGTCAGCCCCAGGTTGATTGCCATAAGAAAGGTCAGCCCCAGGTTGATCGCCGCAAGAAAGGACAGCCCCATGTTGATCGCCATAAGAAAGGTCAGCCCCCAGGTTGATTGCCATAAGAAAGGTCAGCCCCCAGGTTGATTGCCACAAGAAAGGTCAGCCCCAGGTTAATCACTGCTAGAAGGAACAGCCCCAGGTTGATCGACATAAGAAAGTTCAGCCGCCAGGTTAATCATGACAAGAAAGGACAGCCCCAGGTTGATCGCCACAAGAAGTGTGATGCCATGCTTCCCAGAGTGGGGCGTCTTTAACTTCTGGCGTCGAAACTCTACAGATTCTTTGGTCAGTTAGATCACAAACAATCATTATCTTACAGACTCCACAAACACAAGTGAACTTCCAGAAGTCTTCAAACGCAGTCAATATAAAATAAATTATATGCACAACGGTCTAAAAGCAAAATTAAATAACACATTTATAAAGTAAGAGAGGACCCAAACAAAGTATATATACTTTTAATAATTTTAATTCTCTTTCTCTTCACTTCCATAACTCATTATAAATACTTTTCCACTACTCCTTGAGTGGGCAACATAGTATAATGGAACAGAACACAATGCGAGGAAAATATATATGAATAGGAAAAGTATAGAGAGTAGGAATGTAAAGATAGGAAACTTGGTAGCTTGGCCGGGATGTTATTTACTCAGCGTCAATACGCTTATCTTATCTCGTGTGTCAATACACATATATTACTTCTTAAAGGGACAACTTGTTAAACACCTCTTCGATACAAC
>NW_024712357.1:0-41178 GCF_018991925.1 Homarus americanus
GGTTGCTGTCATCCCTCCCGTTCAGGTCGTCACTCGGTTCACTAAGCAGAGTCACACACGTCCCTCCCCAGAGGTGTACCTGGGAGTGTCAGAGGTGTACCTGGAGTGTCAGAGGTGTGCCAGGAGTGTCGGAGGTGTACCTGGGATGAAGTGTACCTGGGAGTGTCAGGGGTGTACCTGTAGTGTCAGAGGTGTGCTTGGGAGTGTAAGAAGTGTACCTGGGAGTGTCGGAGGTGTACCTGGGGTGTCAGGTGTACCTGGGGTCAGAGATGTACCTGGGAGTGTCAGAGGTGTACCTGGGAGTGTCAGAGGTGTTCCCGGGAGTGTCAGAGTGTACCTGGGAGTGTCAGCGGTGTACCTGGGAGTGTCAGTGCCTGGGAGTGTGAGAAGTGTACCTGGGAGTGTCGGAGGGGTGTACCTGGGAATGTCAGGGGTGCACAGGAGTGTCTGAGGTGTGCCTGGCTGTGTCTGAGGTGTACTGGCATTGTCTAGGTGTAACTGAGCATCAGGGTGTACCTGGGAGTGTCAGCGGTGCACCTGGGAGTGTTAGAGGTGTATCAGGGAGTGACAGAGGAGTACTTAGGAGTGTCAGAGGTGTACCTGGGAATGTCAGAGAAGTGTACCGGAGTGTCAAGGTGTACCTGGGAGTGTCAGAGAGGTGTACCTGGGAATTTCAGAGGTGTGCCTGGGAGTGTCAGGAATGTACCTGAGTGTCAGGTAGTACCTGGGATTGTCAGGGTGTACCTGGGGAGTCTGAAGGTGTGCAGGAACTTGGAGGGTACCTGGAATATCGGAGGTGTACCTGGGAATATAGGAGGTGTACCAGGGAATGGTGATGGAGCAGGGGTGTCAATGGGTACCTGGGAGTGTCAGAGGTGTGCCTGGGAGTGTCAGATGTGTGCCTGGGGTGTCAGAGGTGTATCTGGAGTGTCGGACGTTTACCTGGGAGTGTCAGAGGTGTACCAGGGAATGTCAGTGGAGTACCTAGGAGTGTCAGAGGTGTACCTGGGAGTGTCAGAGGTGTGCCTGGGAGTGTCAGGGTGTACCAGTGAGTGTCAGAGGTGTACCTGGGAGTGTCAGAGGTGTACCTGGGGTGTCTGGGGTGTGCCTGGGGTATCTGGGGTGTACCTGGGTGTCTGAGGTGTGCTGGGAGTGTCAGAGGTGTACCTGGGAGTGTCTGGGGTGTGCAGGGTTTAGAGGTGTGCCTGGGAGTGTCAGAGATGTACCTGGGAGTGTGGGGTGTATCAGGGAGTGACAGATGAGTACCTAGGTGTCAGAGGTGTACCTGGGAGTGTCAGAGATGTACCTGGGAGTGTCAGAGAGATGTACCTGGGAGTGTCACAGGAGTACCTGGGAGTCTGAAGGTGTGCCTGGGGTTTCGGAGGTGTACCTGGGAATGTCGGAGGTGTGCCTGGGAATATCAGGAGGTGTACCAGGGGATGGCAGTGGAGCACCAGGGAGTGTCAATGGGTGCCTGGGGTGTCAGAGAGGTGCCTGGGAGTGTCGGACGTTTACCTGGGAGTGTCAGAGGAGTACCAGGGAATGTCAGTGGGTACCTGGGAGTGCCAGAGGTGTACCTGGGTGTGTCAGAGGTGTACCTGGGAGTGTCAGAGGTGTACCAGTGAGTGTCAGAGGTGTACCTGGGAGTGTGTCAGGTGTGCGTGGGGTGTCTGAGGGTGTACCTGGGTATCTCTAACATGGGGTGTGCCTGGGAGTGTCTGAGGTGTACCTGGGAGTGTTAGAGGTGTATCAGGGAGTGACAGAGGAGTACCTAGGAGTATCAGAGGTGTACCTAGGGTGTGAGAAGTGTGCCTGGGAGTGTCTGGGGGTGTACCTGGGAGTGTCAGAGGTGTGCTTGGGAGTATCAGAGGTGTACCTGGGGAGTGTCAGCGGTGGACCTGGGAGTGTCTGGGGGTGTACCTGCTGGGAGGTGTCAGAGGTGTGCCTGGGGTGTCAGAGGTGCACTTGGAGTGTCAGAGGTGCCTTGGGTGTCTGAGGTGTGCCTGGGGGTGTCTGAGGTGTGCCTGGCAGTGTCTGAGGTGTACCTGGCAGTGCTGAGGTGTACCGGCAGTGTCAGCGGTGTACCTGGGAGTGTCAGCGGTGTGCCTGGGAGTGTTAGGGGTGTATCAGGGGTGACAGGAGTACCTGGGGTATCAAGTGTGCCTGGGGTGTGAGAGGTGTGCGAGGTGTCTGGGGTGTGCCTGGGGTGTCAGGGGTGTGCCTGGGAGTGTCAGGGGTGTGCAGGAGTGTCAGTGGAGTACCTGGGAGTGTCAGGGTGTACCTGGGAGTGTCGAGGTGTGCCTGGGAGTCTCAGAGGTGTATCTGGGAGTGTCGGACCTGTTCTTGGAGTGTCAGAGGTGTACCAAGAGGAATGTCAGTGGAGTACCTGAGGAGTGTCAGGGGTGTGCTTGGGAGTGTCAGAGGTGTACCTGTGGTGACAGAGGTGTACCTGGGAGTGTCAGAGGTGTGCCTGGGAGTGTCAGGGTGTGCCTTGGGTTTCAGAGGTGTACCTGGGAGTGTCAGAGGTGTGCCTGGGAGTGTCGGAGGTGTACCTGGGGTGTGAGAAGTGTGCCTGGAAGTGTCGAGAGGTTCCTGGGAGTGTCGGGTGTACCTGGCAGTGTCAAGGTGCCTGGGAGTGTGAGATGTGACCACGGAATGTCAGTGGAGTACCTGGGAGTGTCAAAGGTGCTCCTGGGAGTGTCAGAGGGTGTGCCGGGAGTGTCAGAGTGTGCCTGGAAGTGTCAGAGGTGTACTTGGGGTGTCAGGAGGTGTACTGGGGTGAAGTGTGCCTGGGAGTGTCTGGGGTGTGCCTGGGAGTGTCAGAGGTGTGCTTGGGAGTGTAAGTGTACCTGGGGTGTCAGAGTGTGCCTGGGGAGTGTCGGAGGTGTGCCTGGGAGTGTCAGAGGTGTGCCTGGGAGTGTGAGAGGTGTGCCTGGGGTGTCCTGAGATGTACCTGGGAGTGTCAGAGGTGTACTGGGAGTGTCAGAGGTGTTCCTGGGAGTGTCAGAGGTGTGCCTGGGAGTGTCAGCGGTGTACCTGGGAGTGTCGGAGGTGTACCTGGGGTGTGAGAAGTGTACCTGGGAGTGTCAGGAGGTGTACCTGATGTCAGAGGTGTACCTGGGAGTGTCTGAAGTGTACCTGGCTGTGTCTGAGGTGTACCTGGCATTGTCTGAGGTGTAACTGACAGTGTCAGCGGTGTACCTGGGGTGTCAGCGGTGCCTGGGAGTGTTAGAGGTGTATCAGGGAGTGACAGAGAGTACCTAGGAGTGTCAGAGGTGTACCTGGGAGGTGTCAGAGGTGTACCTGGGGGTGTCAGGGTGTGCCTGGGAGTGTCGGAGGTGTGCCTGGGAATTTCAGAGTGTACCTGGGGTGTCAGAGATGTACCTGAGAGTGTCACAGGAGTACCTGGGATTGTCAGAGGTGTACCTGGGAGTCTGAAAGGTGTACCTGGGAGTATCGGAGGTGTTCCTGGGAATATCGGAGGTGTACCTGGGAGTGTCAGAGATGTACCTGGATTGTGAGATGTACCTGGGAGGTCAGAGATGTACCTGGGAGGTCAGAGGTGTACCTGGAGGTCGGAGGTACCTGGGAGTGAGAAGTGTACCTGGGAGTGTCTGGGTACCTGGGAGTATCTGGGGTGTACCTGGGAGTTTTAGGAGGTGCACTGGGAGTGTCAGAGATGTACCTGGGAGTGTCACAGGAGTACCTGGGAGTCTGAAAGGTGTACCTGGGAGTATCGGAGGTGTACCTGGGAATATCGGAGGTGTACCTGAATATCGGAGGTGTACCAGGGAATGGCAGTGAGCACCAGGAGGCCAATGGAGTACCTGGGAGGTCAGAGGTGTACCTGGGAGTGTCAGGAGGTGTGCCTGGGAGTGTCAGAGGTGTATCTGGGAGTGTCGGACGTTTACCTGGGAGTGACAGAGGTCCAGGGAATGTCAGTGGAGTACCTGGGAGTGCCAGAGGTACCTAGGCCAGAGGTGTACCTGGGAGTGTCAGAGGTGTACCTGGGAGGTCAGAGGTGTACCTGGGAGGTCGGAGGTACCTGGGAGGTCTGGGGTGTACCTGGGAGTGTCAGAGGTGTACCTGGGAGTGTCGGAGGTGTACCTGGAGTGTGAGGATGTACCTGGGAGTGTCGAAGGTGTTCCTGAGTGTCGGAGGTGTCGGAGTGTCAGGGTGTACCTGGGAGTGTGTCGGAGGTGTACCTGGCAGTGTCAGCGGTGTACCTGGGAGTGTGAGATGTGTACCACGGAATGTCAGTGGAGTACCTGGAGTGTCAAAGGTGCACCTGGGAGTGTCAGGAGGTGTACCTGGGAGTGTCAGAGGTGTACCTGGAAGTGTGAGGTGTACTTGGGAGTGTCGGAGGTGTACCTGGGAGTGTGAGAAGGCACCTGGGAGTGTCTGGTGTGTACCTGGGAGTGTCAGAGGTGTACTTGGGAGTGTAAGAAGTGTACCTGGGAGTGTCGAAGGTGTACCTGGGAGTGTCGGAGGTGTACCTGGGAGTGTCAGAGGTGCATTTGGGAGTGTGAGAGAGGTGCACCTGGGAGGTCAGGAGATGTACCTGGGAGGTCAGAGGTGTACCTGGGAGTGTCAGAGGTGTTCCTGGGAGTGTCAGAGGTGCACCTGGAGTGTCAGCGGTGTACCTGGGAGTGTCGGAGGTGTACCTGGGAGGTGGAGAAGTGTACCTGGGAGTGTCGGAGGTGCACCTGGGAATGTCAGAGGTGTACCTGGAGTGTCTGAGGTGTACCTGGCTGTGTCTGAGGTGTACCTGGCATTGTCTGAGGTGTAACTGACGTGTCAGCGGTGTACCTGGGAGTCGGGCGGTGCACCTGGGAGTGTTAGAGGTGTATCAGGAGTGACAGAGGAGTACCTAGGGAGGTCAGAGGTGTACCTGGGAGTGTCAGAGGTGTACCTGGGAATTTCAGAGGTGTGACCTGGGAGTGTCAGAGATGTACCTGAGAGTGTCACAGGAGTACCTGTGAGTGTCAGAGGTGTACTTGGGAGTGTGAGAGGTGTACCTAGGAGTATCGGAGGTTTACCTGGGAGTGTCGGAGTTGTACCTGGGAGGTCGGAGGTGTAACTAGGGAGAGTGAGAAGTGTAACTGGGAGTGTCAGAGGTACCTTGAATTTCAGAGGTGTACCTGGGAGGTCAGATATGTACCTGAGAGTGTCTCAGGAGTACCTGGGATTGTCAGGTGTACCTGGCAGTGTCAGAGGTGTACCTTGGAGTGTCAGATGTACCTGAGTTTCGAGAGATGTACCTGGGAGGTCACAGAATCCTTGGAGTTTTAGAGGTGTACCTGGGAGTGTTAGAGATGTACCTGGGAGTGTCACAGAGTTCCTGAGGTCGGTGTACCTGAGTATCGGAGGTGTACCTGGGAATATCGGAGGTATACCTGGGAATATCGGAGGTGCACCTGGGAGGTCAGGAGGTGTACCTGGGAGGTCGGGAGATGTGCCTGGGAGTGTCACAGGAGTACCTGGGATTGTCAGAGGTGTACCTGGCAGTGTCAGAGGTGTACCTGGGAGGTCAGAGGTGTACGTGGAGTGTCAGAGTGTACGTGGGAGGTCAGAGGTGTGACTGGGAGTGTCAGAGGTGCACTTGGGAGTGTCAGAGGTGCACCTGGAGTGTCTGAGGTGTGACCTGTGAGTGCCTGAGGTGTACCTGGCAGTGTCATGTACCTGGCAGTGTCTGGAGGTGTAACTGGCATTGTCAGCGTGTACCTGGGAGTGTCAGCGGTGCACCTGGGAGTGAGGTGTATCAGGAGGTCAGTGGAGTACCTAGAGTATCAGAGGTGTACCTAGGAGTGTGAGAAGGTACCTGGGGAGGTGGGGTACCTGGGAGTGTCAGGGTGTATCTAGGAGTGTCAGGGTGTACCAGGGAGTGTCAGTGGAGTACCTGGGAGTGTCAGGAGGTGTACCTGGGAGTGTCGGAGGTGTGCCTGGGATTGTCAGAGGTGTACCTGGCAGTGTAGGAGGTGTACCTGGGAGTGTCAGAGATGTACCTGGGAGTGTCAGTGGAATACCTGTGCGTGTCAAAGGTGTACCTGAGAATGTCAGAGGTGTACCTGGGAGTGTCGGACGTGCACCTGGGAGTGTCAAGAGGTGTACCAGGGAATGTCAGTGGAGTACTTGGGAGTGTCAGAGGTGTATCTGGGAGGTCAGGAGGTACCTTGAGTGTCAGGAGGTGTACCTGGGAGTGTCAGAGGTGTACCTGGAGTGAGGTGTGACTGGGAGTGTCAGAGGTGCATTTGGGAGTGTCAGAGGTGCACCTGGAGTGTCTGAGGTGTACCTGGGAGTGTCTGGGTGTACCTGGCAGTGTCAGCGGTGTACTGGCAGTGTCTGGAGGTGTAACTGGCAGTGTCAGGGTGTACCTGGGAGTGTCAGGGTGCACCTGGGAGTGTTGAGGTGATCTGGAGTTGGCTGGAGGTCAGAGGTGTACCTAGGGTGGGAGAAGGACTGGAATGCCTGGGGTGTACCTGGGAGTGTCAGTGGAGTACCTGGGAGGTCAGAGGTGTACCTGGGAGTGTCAGAAGGTACCTGGAGGTCAGAGGTATCTGGGAGTGTCGGACGTACCTGAATGTCAGTGGTGTACCAGGGAATGTCAGTGGAGGACCTGGGAGGTCAGAGGTGTACCTGGGAGTGTCAGAGGTGTACCTTGGAGTGTCAGAGGAGTGCCTGGGAGTGTCAGAGGTGTACCTGGGAGTGTTAGAGGTGTACCTGGGAGTGTCAGAGGTGTACCTGGGAGTGTCAAAGGTGTACCTGGGAGGTCAGAGGTGTACCTGGAGTGTGGGCGGTGTACCTGGGAGTGTCGGAAGTGTACCTGGGAGGGAGAAGTGTACCGGGAGTGTCGGAGGTACCTGGGAGTGTCGGAGGTGTACCTGAATGTCGAGGTGTACTTGGGAGTGTCAGAGGTTTATCTGGGAGTGTCAGCGATGTACCTGGGAGTGTCTGAGGTGTTCCTGGGAGGTCAGACGTGTGCCTAGGAGTGTGAAGTGCACTTGGAGTGTCAGAGGTGAACCTGGAGTGTCTGAGGTACCTGGAGTCTGAGGTACCTGGCTGTGTCTGAGGTGTACCTGGCATTGTCTATGTAACTGGTCAGGGCGCGGTGTACCTGGGAGTGCTGCGCGTGCACCTGGAGTGTTAGGAGGTGTATCAGAGAGTGTCGTGGAGTACCTAGGAGGGTCAGAGGTGTACCTGGGAGTGTTAGAGGTGTTCCTGGGAGTGTCAGAGGTGTACCTGGGAATTTCAGAGGTGTACCTGAATGTCAGAGATGTACCTGAGAGTGTCACAGTAGTACCTGGGATTGTCAGAGGTGTACCTGGCAGTGTCAGAGGTGTACCTGGGAGTGTCAGATGTACCTGGAGGTCAGAGATGTACCTGGGAGGTCACAGGAGTACCTGATTGTCAGAGGTGTACCTGGCAGGTCAGAGGTGTACCTGGGAGTGTCAGAGATGTACCTGGGAGTGTCAGAGGTGTACCTGGGAGGCCAGAGATGTACCTGGGAGGGTCACAGGAGTACCTGGGAGTCTCAAAGGTGTACCTGGGAGTATCGGAGGTGTACCTGGGAATATCGGAGGTATACCTGGGAATATCGGAGGTGTACCTGGGAGTGTCAGAGGTGTACCTGGGAGTGTCGGAGGTGTACCTGGGAGTGTCTGAGGTGTACCTGGCTGTGTCTGAGGTGTACCTGGCATTGTCTGAGGTGTAACTGACAGTGTCAGCGGTGTACCTGGGAGTGTCAGCGGTGCACCTGGGAGTGTTAGAGGTGTATTAGGGAGTGACAGAGGGTACCTAGGAGTGTCAGAGGTGTACCTGGGAGTGTCAGAGGTGTTCCTGGGAGTGTCAGAGGTGTACCTGGAATTTCAGAGGTGTACCTGGGAGTGTCAGAGATGTGCCTGAGAGTGTCAGCGAAGTACCTGGGATTGTCAGAGGTGTACCTGGCAGGATCAGAGGTGTACCTGGGAGTGTCAGAGATGTACCTGGGAGGTCAGAGATGTACCTGGGAGTATCACAGGAGTACCTGGGATTGTCAGGAGGCGTACCTGGCAGTGTCAGAGGTGTACCTGGGAGTGTCAGAGGTACCTGGGAATTTTAGAGGTGTACCTGGAGGGTGTCGAGATGTCCTGGGAGTGTCACAGGAGTACCTGGGAGACTCAAGGTACATGGGAGTATCGGAGGTGTACCTGGGAATATCGGAGGTATACCTGGGAATATCGAGGTGTACCCGGGAGTGTCAGAGGTGTACCTGGGAGTGTCGGAGGTGTGCCTGGGAGTGTCACAGGAGTACCTGGGATTGTCAGAGGTGTACCTGGCAGTGTCAGAGGTGTCCCTGGGAGGGTCAGAGATGTACCTGGGAGTGTCAGTGAGTACCCAGGAGGTCAAAGGTGCACTTGAGAATGTCAGGAGGTGTACCTGGGAGTGTCAGAGGTGTACCTTGGAGTGTCAGAGGTATACCTGGGAGTGTCAGGAGGTGTACCTGGGAGTGTCAGAGGTGTACTGGGAGTGTCAGAGGTGCACTTATGTCAGAGGTGCACCTTGGAGGTCTGAGGTGTACCTGGGAGTCCTTGCCGCCTGTGCTCAGCGGTGTACCTGGCAGTGTCTGAGGTGTAACTGGCGTGTCAGCGGTGTACCTGGAGTGTCAGCGGTGCACCTGGGAGTGTTAGGAGGTGTATCAGAGAGTGTCAGTGGAGTACCTAGGAGTGTCAGAGGTGTACCTAGGAGGTGAAAAGTGTACCTGGGAATGCCTGGGTACCTGGGAGTGTCAGAGGTGTACCTGGGAGTGTCAGGGGTACCAGGGCGTGTCAGTGGAGTACCTGGGAGTGTCAGAGGTGTACCTGGGAGTGTCAGAAGGTACGTGGGAGAGTCAAGGTGTATCTGGGAGTGTCGGACGTAATCTGGGAGGTCAGTGGTGTACCAGGGAATGTCAGTGGAGTACCTGGGAGTGTCAGAGGTACCTGGGAGTGTCGGAGGTGTACCTGGAGTGTCGGAGGTGTACCTGGGAATGTCAGAGGTGTACTTGGGAGTGTCAGAGGTGTATCTGGGAGTGTCAGCGATGTACTTGGGAGTGTCTGAGGTGTACCTGGGGCTCAGACGGTGCCTAGGAGGTCAGAAGTGCACTTGGGAGTGTCAGAGGTGAACCTGGAGTGTCTGGAGGTGTACCTGGGAGTGTCTGAGGTGTACCTGGCTGTGTCTGAGGTGTACCTGGCATTGTTCGACGTGTAACTGACAGTGTCAGCGGTGTACCTGGAGTGTCAGCGTGCACCTGGGAGGTTAGAGGGTGTATTAGGGAGTGACAGAGGAGCACCTAGGAGTGTAGGAGGTGTACCTGGGAGTGTCAGAGGTGTTCCTGGGAGTGTCAGGAGGTGTACCTGGGAATTTCAGAGGTACCTGGGAGTGTCAGAGATGTACCTGGAGGTCACAGAAGGCCTGATTGTCAGAGGTGTACCTGGCAGTATCAGAGGTGTACCTGGGAGTGTCAGAGATGTACCTGGGAGTGTCAGAGATGTACCTGGGAGTATCACAGGAGTACCTGGGATTGTCAGAGGCGTACCTGGCATTGTCAGAGGTGTACCTGGGAGTGTCAGAGGTGTACCTGGGAATTTTAGAGGTGTACCTGGGAGTGTCAGAGATGTACCTGGGAGTGTCACAGGAGTACCTGGGAGACTCAAAGGTGTACCTGGGAGTATCGGAGGTGTACCTCGGAATATCGGAGGTATACCTGGGAATATCGGAGGTGCACCTGGGAGGTCAGAGGTGTACCTGGAGTGTCGGAGGTGTGCCTGGGAGGTCAGCAGGAGTACCTGGGATTGTCAGAGGTGACCTGGCAGTGTCAGAGGTGTACCTGGAGTGTCAGAGATGTACCTGGGAGGTCAGTGGAGTACCTGGGAGTGTCAAAGGTGCACCTGAGAATGTCAGAGGTGTACCTGGGAGTGTCAGAGGTGTACCTGGAGTGTCAGAGGTATACCTGGGAGGTCAGAGGTGTACCTGAGTGTCAGAGGTGTGACTGGAGGTCAGAGGTGCACTTGGGAGGTCGAGGTGCACCTTGGAGTGTCTGAGGTGTACCTGGGAGTGTCTGAGGTGTACCTGGCAGTGTCAGCGGTGTACCTGGCAGTGTCTGAGGTGTAACTGGCAGTGTCAGCGGTGTACCTGGGAGTGTCAGGGTGCACCTGGGAGTGTTAGAGGTGTATCAGGAGAGTGTCAGTGGAGTACCTAGGAGTGTCAGAGGTACCTATGAGTGTGAAAGGGTACCTGAATGCCTGGGGTGTACCTGGGAGGTCAGAGGTGTCCCTGGGAGTGTCAGGTGTACCAGGGCGTGTCAGTGAGTACGTGGGAGTGTCAGAGGTGTACCTGGAGTGTCAGAAGTGTACCTGGGAGAGTCAGAGGTGTATCTGGGAGTGTCGGACGTGTACCTGAGTGTCAGTGGTGTACCAGGGAATGTCATTGAGTACCTGGGAGTGTCAGAGGTGTACCTGGGAGTGTCAGAGGTGATCTGGGAGGTCAGAGGTGTACCTGGGAGGGTCAGAGAGGTGCACCTGGGAGGTCAGAGGTGCACCTGGGAGTGTCAGAGGTGTACCTTGGAGTGTCAGAGGTGTGCCTGGGCGTGTCAGAGGTGTACCTGGGGTGTTAGAGGTGTACCTGGGAGTGTCAGAGGTGTATCTGGGAGTGTCGGATCGTACCTGGGAGTGTCAGAGGTGTACCAAGGAATGTCAATGGAGTACCTGGGAGTGTTAGAAGTGTACTTGGGAGTGTCAGAGGTGTACCTGGGAGTGTCAGAGGTGTACCTGGGAGTGTCAGAGGTGTGCCTGGGCGTGTCAGAGGTGTACCTGGGAGTGTCAGAGGTGTACCTGGGAGGTCAGAGGTGTATCTGGGAGTGTCGGGACGTGCACCTGGGAGTGTCAGAGGTGTACCTGAATGTCAGTGAGTACCTGGGAGTGTCAGAAGTGTACTTGGGAGGTCAGAGGTGTACCTGAGAGAGTCAGAGGTACCTGGGAGTGTCATAGGTGTACCTGGGAGTGTCGAGGTGTACCTTGGAGTCTCAGAGGTACCTGGGAGGTCAGAGGTGTACCTGGGAGTGTCGGAGGTGTACCTGGGAGGGTGAGAAGGCAACTGGGAGTGTCGGAGGTGTTCCTGGGAGTGTCGGAGGTGTACCTGGCAGTGTCAGGGTGGCACTGGGAGGTGAGATGTGTACCACGGAATGTCAGTGAAGTACCTGGGAGTGTCAAAGGTGCACCTGGAGTGTCAGAGGTGTACCTGGGAGTGTCAGAGGTGTACCTGAAGTGTCAGAGGTGTACTTGGGTGTCGGAGGTTTACCTGGGAGGTGAGAAGTGCACTGGGAGTGTCTGGGTGTACCTGGGAGTGTCAGAGGTGTACTTGGGAGTGTAAGAAGGCACCTGGGAGTGTCGGAGGTGTACCTGGGAGGTCGGAGGTGTACCTGGGAGTGTCAGAGGCACTTGGGATGTGAGAGGTGTACCTGGGAGGTCAGAGATGTACCTGGGAGTGTGAGAGGTGTACCTGGGAGTGTCAGAGGTGTACCTGGGAGGTCAGAGGTGTACCTGGGAGTGCTCAGGTGTACCTGGGAGTGTCGGAGGTGTACCTGGGAGGTGAGAAGTGTACCTGGGAGGTCGGTGGTGTACCTGGGAATGTCAGATGTGTGTACTTGGGAGGTCAGAGGTATCGGGAGTGTCAGCGGTGTACCTGGGAATGTCTGAGGTGTACCTGGGAGTGTCAGACGTGTGCCTAGGGAGTGTCAAAGGTGCACTTGGGAGGCTGAGAGGTGCACCTTGGAGTGTCTGAGGTGTACCTGGGAGTGTCTGAGGTGTAACTGACAGTGTCAGCGGTGTACCTGGGAGTGTCAGCACCCTGGGAGTGTTAGAGGTGCATCAGGGAGTGACAGGAGCACCTAGAGGTCACAGGTGTACCTGGAGGTCAGAGGTGTACCTGGGAGTGTCAGGTGTACCTGAGGCCATAGGTGTACCTGGGAGTATCAGAGGTGTACCTGGGAGGTTAGGAGGTGTACTTGGGAGTGTCGGAGGTACCTGGGAGGAGAAGTGTCCTGGGATGCATAGTGTACCTGGGAGTGTCTGGTGTACTGGGGAGGTCAGAGGTGCACCTGAGGAGGCCGGAGGTGTACCTGGGAGTGTCAGAGGTGTACCTGGGAGTGTCGTAGGTGTACCTGGATGCAAGAATGTACCTGGGAGTGTCGGAGGTGTACCTGGGAATGTCAGAGGTGTACTGGAGAGTGTCAGAGGTGTATCTGGGAGTGTCAGCGTGTATCTGGGAGTGTCTGAGGTGTACTCGAGTGTCAGACTTGGCCTAGGAGGTCAGAGGTGCACTTGTCGAGGTGGCTCATGTCTGAGGTGTACCTGGGAGTGCCTGAGGTACCTGCGTCAGAGATGTACCTGAGGTCAGAGATGTACCTGGGAGGCTCATAGGTGTACCTGGGAGTGTCGGAGGTGTACCTGGGAGTGAGAAGTGCACCTGGGAGTGTCTGGGGTGTACCTGGGAGGTCAGAGGTGTGACCTGGGAGTGTCAGGAGGTGTATCTGGGAGTGTCGGACGTACCTGGGAGGGTAGGAGGTGTACATGAATGTCAGTGGAGTACCTGGGAGGTCAGAAGTGTACTTGGGAGTGTCGGAGGTGTACTTGGGAGGTGGAGAAGTGTACCTGGGAGTGTCAGAGGTGCACTGGGAGTGTCAGAGGTGTGCCTGGGCGTGTCAGAGGTGTACCTGGGAGGTCAGAGGTGTACCTGGGAGGTCAGATCTGGGAGCGTCGGACGTACCTGGGAGTGTCAGAGGTACCAAGAATGTCAGTGAGTACCTGGGAGGCTCGGAAGTGTACTTGGGAGTGTCAGAGGTGTACCTGAGAGAGTCAGAGGTGTACCTGGGAGTGTCAGAGGTGTACCTGGGAGTGTCAGAGGTGTACCTGGGAGGCTCAGAGGTACCTGGGAGTGTCAGGAGGTGTACCTGGGAGTGTCGGAGGTGTACCTGGGAGGTGAGGCTGCACCTGGGAGGTCGGAGGTGTTCCTGGGAGTGTCGGAGGTGTACCTGGCAGTGCAGCGGTGTACCTGGGAGTGTGAGGATGTGTACCACGGAATGTCAGTGGAGTACCTGGGAGTGTCAAAGGTGCACCTGGGAGTGTCAGAGGTGTACCTGGGAGTGTCAGAGGTGTACCGGAAGTGTCAGAGGTGTACTTGGGAATGTCGGAGGTTTCTGGGAGGTGAGAAGTGTACCTGAGTGTCGGGTGTACCTGGGAGGTCAGAGGTGTACTTGGGAGTGTAAGAGGGCACCTGGGAGGTCGGAGGTGTACCTGGGAGTGTCGGAGGTGTACCTGGGAGGTCAGAGGTGTACTTGGAGTGTGAGAGGTGTACCTGGGAGGTCAGGAGATGTACCTGGGAGGTCAGAGGTGCACCTGGGAGGTCAGAGGTGCACCTGGGAGTGTCAGGAGGTGTACCTGGGAGTGTCAGCGGTGTACCTGGGAGGTCGGAGGTGTACCTGGGAGGTGAGAAGTGTACCTGGGAGTGTCTGGTGGTGTCACCTGGGAATGTCAGAGGTGCCTGGGGAGGCTGGAGGTGTATCTGGGAGTGCCCAGCGGTACCTGGGAATGTCTGAGGTATACCTGGGAGTGTCAGACGTGTGCCCAGGAGTGTCGAGGTGCACTTGGGAGTGTCAGAGGTGCACCTTGGGAGTGTCTGGAGGTACCTGGGAGTGTCTGAGGTAACTGACAGTGTCAGAGGTGTACCTGGGAGTGTCAGCGGCACCTGGGAGTGTTAGAGGTGTATCAGGGAGTGACAGGAGTACCTAGGAGTGTCACAGGTGTACCTGGGAGGTCAGAGGTGTACCTGGGAGTGTCAGGTGTACCTGGGAGTGTCAGAGGTGTACCTGGGAGTATCAGAGGTACCTGGGAGGTGAGGTGTACTTGGGAGGAGAAGGTCCTGGGAGTGTGAGAAGTGTACCTGGGAGTGTCTGGGGTGTACTGGGGAGGTCAGAGGTGCACCTGAGAGTGTCGAGGTGTACCTGGAGTGGCCAGGAGGTGCACCTGGGAGTGTCGTAGGTATACCTGGGAGTGTAAGAAGTGTACCTGGGAGTGTCGGAGGTGTACCTAGTCAGAGGTGTACTTGAGAGTGTCAGAGGTGTATCTGGGAGTGTCAGCGGTGTATCTGGGAGTGTCTGAGGTGTACCTCGGAGTGTAAGACTTGTGCCTAGGGAGCGTCAGAGGTGCACTTGGGAGTGTCAGAGGTGCATCTTGCAGTGTCTGAGGTGTACCTGGGAGTGCCTGAGGTGTACCTGGCTGTGTCTGAGGTGTACCTGGCAGTGTCAGAGATGTACCTGGGAGTGTCAGAGATGTACCTGGGAGGTCAGAGGTGTACCTGGGAGTGTCGGAGGTGTACCTGGGAGTGAGAAGTGCACCTGGGAGGTCTGGGGTACCTGGGAGTGTCAGAGGTGTACCTGGGAGGCAGAGGTGTATCTGGGAGTGTCGGACGTGTACCTGGGAGGTCAGAGGTGCACTGAATGTCAGTGGAGCACCTGGAGTGTCAGAAGTGTACTTGGGAGTGTCGGAGGTGTACCTGGGAGGTCAGAAGTGTACCTGGGAGGTCTGAGGTGTACCTGGAGTGTCAGAGGTGTGCCTGGGCGTGTCAGAGGTGTACCTGGGAGTGTCAGAGGTGTACCTGGGAGTGTCAGAGGTGTATCTGGGAGTGTCGGACGTACCTGGGAGTGTCAGAGGTGTACCAAGGAATGTCAGTGGAGTACCTGGGAGTGTCAGAAGTGTACTGGGAGTGCCAGAGGCCGAGAGAGTCAGAGGTGTACCTGGGAGGTCATGAGGTGTACCTGGGAGTGTCAGAGGTGTACCTGAGTCTCAGAGGTACCTGGGAGTGTCAGAGGTGTACCTGGGAGTGTCGGAGGTACCTGGGAGTGAGAAGTGTACCTGGGAGGCCGGAGGTGTTCCTGGGAGTGTCGGAGGTGTACCTGGCAGTGTCAGGTGTACCTGGGAGTGTGAGAGATGTGTACCACGGAATGTCAGTGGAGCACCTGGGAGGCTCAAAGGTGCACCTGGGAGGTCAGAGGTGTACCTGGGAGGTCAGGAGGTGTACCTGAAGTGTCAGGAGGTGTACTTAAACACGGAGGTTTACCTGGGAGTGTGAGAATGTACCTGGGAGTGTCTGGGGTGTACCTGGGAGTGTCAGAGGTGTACTTGGGAGGTAAGAAGTGTACCTGGGAGTGTCGGAGGTGTACCTGGGAGTGTCGGAGGTGTACCTGGGAGGTCAGAGGTGTACTTGGGAGTGTGTGAGAGGTGTACCTGGGAGTGTCAGAGATGTACCTGGGAGTGTCAGAGGTGTACCTGGGAGGTCAGGAGGTACCTGGGAGTGTCAGAGGTACCTGGGAGGTCAGAGGTGTACCTGGGAGTGTCGGAGGTGTACCTGGGAGTGTGAGAGGTGTACCTGGGAGTGTCGGTGGTACTGGGAATGTCAGAGGTGTACTCTGGGAGTGTCAGAGGTGTATCTGGGAGGGTCAGCGGTGTACCTGGGAATGTCTGAGGTGTACCTGGGAGTGTCAGACGTGTGCCTAGGAGTGTCAGAGGTGCACTTGGGAGGTCAGAGGTGCACCTTGGAGGTCTGGAGGTGTACCTGGGAGTGTCTGAGGTGTAACTGACAGTGTCAGAGGTGTACCTGGGAGTGTCATGGTGCACCTGGGAGTGCTAGAGGTGTATCAGGGAGTGACAGGAGTACCTAGGAGTGTCAGAGGTGTACCTGGGAAGCTCAGGAGGTGTACCTGGGAGGTCAAAGGTGTACCTGGGAGGTCAGAGGTGTACCTGGGAGTATCAGGAGGTGTACCTGGGAGTGTTAGAGGTGCACCTGGGAGTGTCGGAGGTGTACCTGGGAGTGTGAGAAGTGTCCTGGGAGTGTGTGAGAAGTGTACCTGGGAGTGTCTGGGTGTACCGGGAGGTCAGAGGTGCACCTGAGAGTGTCGGAGGTGACCTGGGAGTGTCAGAGGTGTACCTGGGAGGTCGGAGGTGTACCTGGGAGTGTGAAGAAGTGTACCTGGGAGTGTCGGAGGTGTACCTGGGAATGTCAGAGGTGTACTTGAGAGGTCAGAGGTGTATCTGGGAGGTCAGCGGTGTATCTGGGAGTGTCTGAGGTGTACCTGGAGGTCAGACTGTGCCTAGGGAGTGTCAGAGGTGCACTTGGGAGTGTCAGAGGTGCATCTTGCAGTGTCTGAGGTGGTACCTGGGAGTGTCTGAGGTGTACCTGGCTGGTGTCTGGAGGTGTACCTGGCAGTGTCAGAGATGTACCTGGGAGTGTCAGAGATGTACCTGGGAGGGTCATAGGTGTACCTGGGGAGTGTCGGAGGTGCACTGGGAGGAGAAGTGTACCTGGGAGTGTCTGGGGTGTACCTGGAGTGTCAGAGGGTACCTGGGAGTGTCAGAGGTGTATCTGGGAGGTCGGACGTGTACCTGGGAGTGTCAGAGGTGTACCAAGGAATGTCAGTGGAGTACCTGGGAGTGTCAGAAGTGTACCTGGGAGTGTCGGAGGTACTTGGGAGGTCAGAAGTGTACCTGGGAGTGTCAGAGGTGTACCTGGGAGGTCAGAGGTGTACCTGGGAGTGTCAGAGGTGTACCTGGGAGGTCAGAGGTGTACCTGGGAGGTCAGAGGTGTATCCTGGGAGTGTCGGACGTGTACCTGGGAGTGTCAGGAGGTGTACCAAGGAATGTCAGTGGAGTACCTGGGAGTGTCAGAAGTGTACTTGAGTGTCAGAGGTGTACCTGGGAGAGTCAGAGGTGTACCTGGAGTGTCAGAGGTGTACCTGGGAGTGTCAGGAGGTGTACCTGAGTGTCAGAGGTGTACCTGGGAGTGTCAGAGGTGTACCTGGGAGTGTCGGAGGTACCTGGGAGTGAGAAGTGTACCTGGGAGTGTCGGAGGTGTTCCTGGGAGTGTCGGAGGTGTACCTGGCAGTGTCAGAGGTGTACCTGGGAGTGTGAGATGTGTACCACGGAATGTCAGTGAGTACCTGGGAGGTCAGGTGCACCTGGGAGTGTCAGAGGTGTACCTGGGAGTGTCAGAGGTGTACCTGGAAGTGTCAGAGGTGTACTTGGGAGTGCCAGGGTGTACCTGGGAGTGTGAGAAGGTACCTGGGAGTGTCTGGGGCACCTGGGAGGTCAGGAGGTGTACTTGGGAGTGTAAGAAGTGTACCTGGGAGTGTCGGAGGTGTACCTGGGAGTGTCGGAGGTGTACCTGGAGGTCAGAGGCACTTGGGAGGTGGAGAGGTGTACCTGGGAGGGTCAGAGATGCACCTGGAGGTCAGAGGTGCACCTGGGAGTGTCAGAGGTGTACCTGGGAGTGTCAGGAGGTGTACCTGGGAGGTCAGAGGTGTACCTGGGAGTGTCGGAGGTGTACCTGGGAGTGTGGAGAAGTGTACCTGGAGTGTCGGTGTACCTGGGAATGTCAGAGGTGTACTTGGGAGTGTCAGGAGGTGTATCTGGGAGGTCAGCGTGTACCTGGGAGTGTCTGAGGTATACCTGGGAGTGTCAGACGTGTGCCTAGGAGGTCAGAGGTGCACTTGGGAGGTCAGAGGTGCACCTTGGAGTGTCTGAGGTGTACCTGGGAGTGTCTGAGGTGTACTGACAGTGTCAGCGGTGTACCTGGGAGTGTCAGCGGTGCACCTGGGAGGTTAGAGAGGTGTATCAGGAGTGACAGGGGAGTACCTGGGAGTGTCAGAGGTGTACCTGGGAGGTCAGAGGTGTACCTGGGAGTGTCAGAGGTGTACCTGGGAGGCTCAGAGGTGTACCTGGGAGTGTCAGAGGTGTACCTGGGAGTGTCAGGAGGTGTACTTGGGGAGTGTCGGAGGTGTACCTGGGAGTGTGAGAAGTGTCCTGGGAGGTGGGAGAGTGTACTGGGAGTGTCAGGGGTGTACTGGGGAGGCCTGGTGAGGTGCACCTGGGAGTGTCGGAGGTGTACCTGGGAGGTCATGAGAGGTGTACCTGGGAGTGTCGGTGTACCTGGGAGTGTCAGAAGTGTACCTGGGAGTGTCGGAGGTGTACCTGGGAGTGTCAGAGAGGTGTACCTGGGAGTGTCAGAGGTGTATCTGGGAGGTGTGACGTGTACCTGGGAGTGTCAGAGGTGTACCACGGAATGTCAGGGGTGTACCTGGGAGTGTCAGGAGGTGTACCTGGGAGTGTCAGAGGTGCCTAGGAGTGTCAGGAGGTGCACTTGGGAGGTGGTGAGGTGCACCTGGGAGTGTCAGAGATGTACCTGAGAGTGTCACAAGAGTATCTGGGAGTGTCAGAGGTGTACTTGGGAGTGTGAGAGGTGTACCTGGCTGTGTCTGAGGTGTACCTGGCATTGTCTGAGGTGTAACTGACAGTGTCAGCAGTGTACCTGGGAGTGTCAGCAGTGCACCTGGGAGTGTTAGAGGTGAATCAGGGAGTGACAGAGGAGTACCTAGGAGTGTCAGAGGTGTACCTGGGAGTGTCAGAGGTGTAACTGGGAGTGTCAGAGGTGTACCTGGGAGTGTCAGAGGTGTACCTGGGAATTTCAGAGGTGTACCTGGGAGTGTCAGAGGTGTACCTGGGAGTGTCAGTGGAGTCCCTGTGAGTCTCAAAGGTGTACCTGGGAGTATCAGAGGTGTACCTTGGAATATCGGAGGTGTACCTGGAAGTGTCAGCGGTGCACCTGGGAGTGTTAGAGGTGTAACAGGGAGTGACAGAGGAGTACCTTGGAGTGTCAGAGGTGTACATGGGAGTGACAGAGGTGTACCTGGGAGTGTCAGAGGTGTACCTGGGAGTGTCAGAGGTGTACCTGGGAATTTCAGAGGTGTACCTGGGAGTGTCAGAGATGTACCTGAGAGTGTCACAGGAGTACCTGGCAGTGTGAGAGGTGTACTTGGGAGTGTGAGAGGTGTACCTAGGAGTATCGGAGGTTTACCTTTGAGTGTCGGAGTTGTACCTGGGAGTGTCGGAGGTGAAACTAGGAGTGTGAGAAGTGTAACTGGGAGTGTCAGAGGTGAACCTGGGAGTGTCGGAGGTGTACCTGGGAGTGTCAGAGGTGTACCTCGGAGTGTCAGAGGTGTACCTGGGAGTGTCAGAGGTGTACCTGGGAGTGTCAGAGGTGTACCACGGAATATCAGTGGACTACCTGGGACTGTCAGAGGTGTACCTGGGAGTATCAGAGGTGTACCTGGGAGTGTCAAAGGTGTACCTGGGAGTGTCAGAGGTGTGCCTGGGAGTGTCAGAGGTGTATCTAGGAGAGTCAGAGGTGTACCTGGGAGTGTCCGAGGTGTAACTGGGAGTGTCGAAGTTGTACCTGCGAGTGTCGGAGGCGGACCTGGGAGTGTCGGAGGTGTACCTGGGAATAACAAAGGTGTACCTGGGAGTGTCAGAGGCGTACATGGGAATGTCAGAGGTATACCAGGGAGTGTCAGTGAAGTACCTGGGAGTCTCAAAGGTGTACCTGGGAGTATCGGAGGTGTACCTGGGAATATAGGATGTGTACCTGGGAGTGTCAGAGGTGTACCTAGGAGTCTCAGAGGTGAAACAGGGAGTGTCAGAGGAGTACCTGGGAGTGTCAGAAATGTACCTGGGAGTATCAGAGGTTTTCCTGGGCGTATCGGAGGTGTACCTGGGAGTGTCAGAGGTGTACATGGGAGTGTCAGGGGTGTAACTGGGAGTGTCGGAGGTGTAACTGGGATTGTCAGAAGTGTACCAGGGAGTGTCAGTGGAGTCCCTGTGAGTCTCAAAGGTGTACCTGGGAGTATCAGAGGTGTACCTTGGATTATCGGAGGTGTACCTGGGAATATCGGAGGTGTACCTAGGAGTGTCAGAGGTGTACCTGGGAATGTCAGAGGTGTACTTGGGAGTGTCAGAGGTGTATCTGGGAGTGTCAGCGATATACCTGCGAGTGTCTGAGCTGTACCTGGGAGTGTCAGACGTGTGCCTAGGAATGTCAGAGGTGCACTTGGGAGTGTCAGAGGTGAACCTTGGAGTGTCTAAGGTGTACCTGGTAGTGTCTGAGGTGTACCTGGCTGTGTCTGAGGTGTACCTCGGAGTGTCTGAGGTGTACCTGGGAGGTCATCAGGAAGTGGCCTCAGGGACTGTCGTGCCAGGAGTACCTGAGTGTTAGAGGTGTATTAGAGAGGTCGGACGTGTACCTGGGAGGTCAGAGGCACACGGAATGTCAGTGAGTACCTGGGACTGTCAGGAGGGCACCTGGGAGTGTCAGATGGCACTCTGGGAGCGTGTCAGCGGTACCTGGGAGTGTCGGAGGTAAACCTGGGGAGTGTGAGAAGTGCACCTGGGGAGTGTCGGAGGAAATTGGGAGTGTCGGAGGTGTACCTGGGAATGTCAGAGGTGTGTACTTGGGAGGTTGTAGGAGGTGGTGGTCTTGGGAGTGCTGCTGATGCACCTGGGAGTGTCTGAGGTGTACCTGGGAGTGCCAGACGTGTGCCTAGGAGTGTCAGAGGTGCACTTGGGAGTGTCAGAGGTGAACCTTGGAGTGTCTGAGGTGTACCTGGGAGTGTCTGAGGTGTACCTGGCTGTATCTGAGGTGTACTTGGCATTGTCTGAGGTGTAACTGACAGTGTCAGCGGTGTACCTGGGAGTGTCCGCGGTGCACCTGGGAGTGTTAGAGGTGTATTAGGGAGTGACAGAGGAGTACCTAAGAGTGTCGGAGGTGTACCTGGGAGTGTCAGAGGTGTACCTGGGAGTGTCAGAGGTGTTCCTGGGAGTGTCAGAGGTGTACCTGGGAATTTCAGAGGTGTACCTGGGAGTGTCAGAGATGTACCTGAGAGTGTCACAGGAGTACCTGGGAGTGTCAAAGGTGTACTTGGGAGTGTGAGAGGTGTACCTAGGAGTATCGGAGGTTTACCTGGGAGTGTCGGAGTTGTACCTGGGAGTGTCGGAGGTGTAACTAGGAGTGTGAGAAGTGTAACTGGGAGTGTCAGAGGTGTACCTTTGAATTTCAGAGGTGTATCTGGGAGTGTCAGAGATGTACCTGAGAGTGTTTCAGGAGTACCTGGGATTGTCAGAGGTGTACCTGGCAGAGTCAGAGGTGTACCTTGGAGTGTCAGAGATGTACCTGGGAGTCTCAGAGATGTACCTCGGAGTGTCATAGGAGTACCTGGGAGTTTTAGAGGTGTACCTGGGAGTGTTAGAGATGTACCTGGGTGTGTCACAGGAGTACCTGGGAGTCTCAAAGGTGTACCTGGGAGTATCGCAGGTGTACCTGGGAATATCGGAGGTATACCTGGGAATATCGGATGTGTACCTGGGAGTGTCAGAGGTGTACCTGGGAGTGGTGGAGGTGTGCCTGGGAGTGTCACAGGAGTACCTGGGATAGTCAGAGGTGTACCTGGCAGTGTCAGAGGTGTACCTGGGAGTGTCAGAGATGTACCTGGGAGTATTAGTGGAGTACCTGTGAGTGTCAAAGGTGTACCTGAGAATGTCAGAGGTGTACCTGGGAGTGTCAGAGGTGTACCTGGGAGTGTCAGTGGAGTCCCTGTGAGTCTCAAAGGTGTACCTGGGAGTATCAGAGGTGTACCTTGGATTATCGGAGGTGTACCTGGGAGTGTCACAGGAGTAACTGGGATTGTCAGAGGTGTACCTGGCAGTGTCAGAGGTTTACCTGGGAGTGTCAGAGATGTACCTGGGAGTGTCAGAGATGTACCTGGGAGTGTCAGGAGGTGTACCTGGGAGTGTCGGAGGTGTACCTGGGAGTGAGAAGTATGCACCTGGGAGTGTCTGGGGTGTACCTGGGAGTGTCTGAGGTGTACCTGGCAGTGTCTGAGGTGTACCTGGCAGTGTCTGGAGGTACCTGGCAGTGTCAGGGGTGTACCTGGGAGTGTCAGCGGTGTACCTGGGAGTATCTGGGTGTACCTGGGAGTGTCTGAGGTGTACCTGGGAGTGTCAGAGGTGTACCTGGGAGTGTCAGAGGTGCACCTGGGAGTGTCGGAGGTGTACCTGGGAGTGTCTGTACCTGGGAATATCGGAGGTGTACCTGGGAATATCGGAGGTGTACCAGGAATGGCAGTGAGCACCAGGGAGGTCAATGGAGTACCTGGGAGTGTCAGAGGTGTACCTGGGAGTGTCAGAGGTGTACCTGGGAGTGTCAGAGGGGTATCTGGGAGTGTCGGACGTTTACCTGGGAGTGTCATAGGTGTACCAGGGAATGTCAGTGGAGTACCTGGGAGAGTCAGAGGTGTACCTGGGAGTGTCAGAGGTGTACCTGGGAGTGTCAGAGGTGTACCAGGGAGTGTCAGAGGTGTACCTGGGAGTGTCGGAGGTGTACCTGGGAGTGTCTAGGGTGTACCTGGGAGTATCTGGGTGTACCTGGGAGTGTCTGAGGTGTACCTGGGAGTGTCAGAGGTGTACCTGGGAGTGTCAGCGGTGTACCTGGGAGTGTTAGAGGTGTATCAGGGAGTGACAGAGGAGTACCTAGAGCATCAGGAGGTATACCTAGGGAGGTGAGAAGGCAACTGGGAGTGTCTGGGGTGTGTACCTGGGAGTGTCAGTGGTGTACTGGGAGGTCAGGAGGTGTACCTGGGAGTGTCAGAGGTGGGCTCCTGAGTGTCAGGAGGTGCACTTGGAGGGTCAGAGGGTGCACCTTGGGAGTGTCTGAGGTAACTGGGAGTGTCTGGAGGTGTACCTGGCAGTGTCTGAGGTGTACCCAGTGTCTGAGGTGTACCTGGCAGTGTCAGGTGTACCTGGGAGGTCAGAGGGTGTACCTGGGAGTGTTAGAAGGTATCAGGGAGTGACAGAGGAGTACCTAGGAGTATCAGAGGTGTGCCTAGGGAGTGTGAGAAGTGTACCTGGGAGTGTCTGGGTGTACCTGGGAGTGTCAGGGGTGTACCTGGGAGTGTCAGGGTGTACCAGGAGAGTGTCAGTGGAGTACCTGGGAGTGTCAGAGGTGTACCTGGGAGGTCAGAGGTTTACCTGGGAGTATCAGAGGTGTACCTGGGAGTGTCAGAGGTGTACCTTGGAGTCTCGAGGTGTACCTGGGAGTGTCAGAGGTGTACCTGGGAGGTCGGAGGTACCTGGGAGTGTGAGAAGTGTACCTGGGGATGTCGGACGTACCTGGGAGGTCAGAGGTGTACCAAGGAATGTCAGTGGAGTACCTGGGAGTGTCAGAGTGTACTTGGGAGTGTCAGAGGTGTACCTGGGAGTGTCAGAGGTGTACCTGGGAGTGTCAGAGGTGTACCTGGGAGTGTCAGAGGTGTACCTTGGAGTCTCAGAGGTGTACCTGGGAGTGTCAGAGGTGTACCTGGGAGTGTCGGAGGTGTACCTGGGAGTGTGAGAAGTGTACCTGGGAGTGTCGGAGGTGTTCCTGGGAGTGTCGGAGGTGTACCTGGCAGTGTCAGTGGTGTACCTGGGAGTGTGAGATGTGTACCACGGAATGTCAGTGGAGTACCTGGGAGGTCAAAAGTGCACCTGGGAGGTCAGAGGTGTACCTGGGAGTGTCAGAAGGGTACCTGGAAGTGTCAGGAGGTGTACTCTGGGAGTGTCGGAGGTGTACCTGGGAGTGTGAGAAGGTACCTGGGAGTGTCTGGAGTGTACCTGGGAGTGTCAGAGGTGTACTTGGGAGTGTAAGAAGTGTACCTGGGAGTGTCAGGTGTACCTGGGAGTGTCGGAGGTACCTGGGAGTGTCAGAGGTGTACTTGGGAGTGTCAGAGGTGTACCTGGGAGTGTCAGAGGTGTACCTGGGAGTGTCTGAGGTGCACCTGGGAGTGTCAGACGTGTGCCTAGGAGTGTCAAAGGTGCACTTGGGAGTGTCAGAGTGTACCTGGGAGTGTCGGATGTACCTGGGAGTGTGAGAAGTAAACTGGGAGTGTCGGAGGTGTACCTGGGAGTGTCGGAGGTGTACCTGGGAATGTCAGAGGTGTACTTGGGAGTGTCAGAGGTGTATCTGGGAGTGTCAGCGGGTGCACTGGGAGTGTCTGAGGTGTACCTGGGAGTGTCAGGACGTGTGCCTAGGAGTGTCAAGGGCACTTGGGAGGTCAGAGGTGCACCTTGAGTGTCTGAGGTGTACCTGGGAGTGTCCTGGTGTACCTGGCTGTGTGTGGGTGTACCTGGCATTGTCTGAGTGTAACTGACAGTGTCAGCGGTGTACCTGGGAGTGTCAGCGTGTGCACCTAGGAGTGTTAGGATGTGATCAGGAGCATGAAGTACCTGGGAGTGTCAGAGGTGTACCTGGGAGTGTCAGAGGTGTACCTGGGAGGTCAGAGGTGTACCAGGGAAGTGCAGTGGAGTACCTGGGAGTGTCGGAGGTACCTGGGAGTGTCTAGGGTGTACCTGGGAGTATCTGGGGTGTACCTGGGAGCGTCTGAGGTGACTGGAGGTCAGGAGGTGTACCTGGGAGTGTCATGGTGCACCTGGGAGTGTTAGAGTGTATCAAGGAGTGACAGAGGAGTCTAGAGCACTGGTGATGGGCTACCCAGAGTGTGAGAAGTGTACCTGGATGTCTGGGGTGTACCTGGGAGTGTCAGTGGTGTACTTGGGAGGTCAGAGGTGTACCTGGGAGTGTCAGAGGTGGGCTTGAGTGTCAGAGGTGCACTTGAAGTGTCGAGGTGCACCTGGAGTGTCTGAGGGGTGTACCTGGGAGTGTCTGAGGCACCTGGCAGTGTCTGAGGTGTACCTGGCAGTGCTGAGGTGTACCTGGCAGTGTCAGCGGTGAACCTGGGAGTGTCATGGGTGTACCTGGGGAATGTCAGGGTGTGCCTGGGAGTGTCAGAGGTGTGCCTGGGGAGTGTCAGGCGTGTGCCCTAGGAGTGTCAGAGGGTGCAATTGGGAGTGTCAGAGGTGCACATTGCAGTGTCTGAGGTGTACCTGGGAGTGTCTGAGGTGTACCTGGCTGTGTCTGAGGTGTACCTGGCAGTGTCTGGGGTGTGCATGGGGAGTGTCTGGGGTGTACTGGCTGTGTCTGAGTGTAACTGGCAGTGTGTGTGCCCAGGAGTGTCAGCGGTGCCTGGGAGTGTTAGAGGTGTATCAGGGGAGTGTCAGAGGGAGTACCTAGGAGTGTCAGAGGTGTACCTGGGGAGTGTCAGAGGTGTGGCTGGGGAGTGTCAGGGTGTGCCTGGGAGTGTGTCAGAAGAGGTGTGCCTGGGAATTTCAGAGGTGTGCCTGGTGAGTGTCAGAGATGTGCCTGAGAGTGTCACAGGGAGTAACTGGGATTGTCAGAGGTGTGCCTGGCAGTGTCAGAGGTGTACCTGGGGTGACCAGAGATGTATCTGGGAGTGTCAGAGATGTACCTGGGGGTGTCCAGAGGTGTGCCTGGGAGTGTCAGAGGTGCTGGGAGTGTCAGAGGTGTACCTGGGAGTGTCAGGGTGTGCCTGGGAATTTCAGAGGTGTGCCTGGTAGTGTCAGAGATGTGCACCTGAGAGTGTCACAGGTAGCTGGGATTGTCAGGGGTGTGCCTGTGTGGGGAGGTGTGCCTGGGGTGACAGATGTATCTGGGAGTGTCAGAGATGTGCCTGGGAGTGTCAGGAGGTGTGCCTGGGGGTGTCGGAGGTGTACCTGGGGTGAGAGAAGTGTGTGCCTGGGACTGTCTGGGGGTGTGTGCCTGGGGAGTGTCTCAGGGTGTGCCTGGGGTTTTAGAGGTGTACCTGGTAGTGTCAGGGATGTGCCTGGGACTGTCACAGGGGTGCCTGGGGAGTCTGAAGGTGTGCCTGGGGAGTATCCGGAGGTGTGCACCAGGAATATCAGAGAGGTGTACCTGGGAATATCGGAGGTGTCACTGGGAGTGTCCAGAGTGTGCCTGGGGTGTCAGAGGTTTGCCAGGAATGTGAGGTGTGCCTGGAGTGTCTTGAGATGTGCCTGGGGAGTGTCAGAGGTGTGCCTGGGGAGTGTCCAGAGGTGTGCCTGGGAATGTCAGAGGTGTACCTGGGAGTGTCAGCGGTGTACCTGGGAGTGCCGGATGTGTTCCTGAGGGTGGCAAGAAGTGTACCTGGGGTGTCAGAGATGCACCTGGGTGTAGAGATGTACCTGGGAGTGTCAGAGGTGTACCTGGGGTGTCAGGAGGTGTACCTGGGGAGTGAGGGTGTACCTGGGGAGTGTCTGGGGTGTGCCTGGGGTGTCAGAGGTATGCCAGGGAGTGAAGTGTGCCTGGGGAGTGTCAGGTGTGCCTGGGGTTTTGAGGTGTGCCTGGTGAGTGTCAGAGATGTGCCTGGGACTGTCACAGGAGTGCCTGGGAGTCTGAAAAGGGTGTACCTGGGGTATCGGAGGTGTGCCTGGGAATATCAGAGGTGTACCTGGGAATATCGGGGTGTGTGCCTGGGAGTGTCGGAGGTGTGCACCTGGGAGTGTCAGAGGTTTGCTTGGGAATGTGAGGAGGTGTACCTGGCAGTGTCAGAGAGTGTACCTGGCAGTGTCAGAGGTGTGCCTGGGGAGTGTCAGGGTGTGCCTGGGGTGTTAGGGTGTCAGAGAGTTTAGTGGAGTACCTGGGGTGTCAGAGGTGTACCTAGAGTGTGAAAGTGTACCTGGGAATGCTGGGGTGTACCTGGGGTGTCAGGGTGTACCTGAGTGTCAGGGGTGTACTAGGGAGTGTCAGTGGAGTGCCTGGGAGTGTCAGAGGTGTGCCTGGGAGTGTCAGAGTGTGCCTGGGAGGAGTCAGAGGTGTATCTGGGAGTGTCGGACGTGTACCTGGGAGTGTCAGTGGTGTGCAGGGGTCAGTGGGTACCTGGGAGTGTCAGAGGTGTGCCTGGGAGTGTCAGAGGTGTGCCTGGGGTGTCAGTGGTGTGCCTGGGGTGTCAGGGTGTACCTGGGGGTGTCAGAGGTGTACCTGGGAGTGTCAGAGGGTGTACCTTGGAGTGTCAGAGGTGTGCCTGGGCGTGTCAGAGGTGTACCTGGGGGTGTTAAGTGTACCTGGGAGTGTCAGAGGTGTATCTGGGGTGTCGGACGTGTGCCTGGGAGTGTCAGAGGTGTACCAGGAATGTCAGTGGAGTACCTGGGAGTGTCAGAAGTGTACCTGGGGAGTGTCAGAGGTGTACCTGGGGAGTGTCAGTGCCTGGGGTTCAGAGGTGTGCCTGGGAGTGTCAGAGTGTGCCTGGGAGTGTCAGAGGTGTACCTGGGGTGTCAGAGGTGTATCTGGGAGTGTCGGACGTGTGCCTGGGGGGTCAGAGGTGTACCAAGAATGTCAGTGGAGTGCCTGGGAGTGTCAGAGTGTGCCTGGGAGTGTCAGAGGGGTGTACCTGAGAGTGTCAGGAGGTGTACCTTGGAGTCTCAGAGGTGTACCTGGGGGTGTCAGAGGTGTGCCTGGGGAGTGTCGGAGGTGTGCCTGGGAGTGTGAGAGGTGTGCCTGGGAGTGTCGGAGGTGTTCCTGGGAGTGTCGGAGGTGTGCCTGGCAGTGTCAGCAGTGTGCCTGGGAGTGTGAGATGTGTGCCACGGATGTCAGTGGAGTGCCTGGGGTGTCAAGGTGCACCTGGGAGTGTCAGAGGTGTGCCTGGGAGTGTCAGAGGTGTACCTGGAAGTGTCAGGGTGTGCTTGGGGTGTCGGAGGTTTACCTAGTGTGAGAGTGTACCTGGGAGTGTCTGGGGTGTGCCTGGGGAGTGTCAGACGTTAGCCTGGGAGTGTAGAAGTATGCCTGGGGAGTGTCAGGAGGTGTACCTGGGGTGTCGGAGGAGTACCTGGGAGTGTCAGAGGTGTGCTTGGGGTGTGAGAGGTGTGCCTGGGGTGTCAGTGATGTACCTGGGAGTGTCAGAGGTGTACCTGGGGAGTGTCAGAGGTGTGCCTGGGGTGTCAGAGGTGTACCTGGGGTGTCAGCGGTGTGCCTGGGAGTGTCGGAGGTGTACCTGGGAGTGTGAGAAGTGTGCCTGGGGAGTGTCGGAGGTGTGCCTGGGAATGTCAGAGGTGTGCTTGGGAGTGTCAGAGGTGTGTCTGAGTGTCAGCGGTGTTCCTGGGAATGTCTGAGGTGTACCTGGGAGTCAGACGTGTGCCTGGGAGTGTGAAAGGTGCACTTGGGTGTCAGAGGTGCACCTTGGAGTGTCTGAGAGGTGTACCTGGGAGTGTCTGGGGTGTGACTGACAGTGTCAGCGGTGTACCTGGGAGTATCAGCGGTGCACCTGGGGTGTTAGAGGTGTATCAGGGGTGACAGAGGGTGCCTAGGAGTGTTCACAGGTGTACCTGCGGAGTGTCAGAGGTGTACCTGGGAGGTGTCAAGGTGTGCCTGGGAGTGTCATGGTGTGCCTGGGGAGTATCAGAGGTGTGCCTGGGAGTGTTAGAGGTGTGTCTTGGGGAGTGTCGGAGGTGTACCTGGAGTGTGAGAAGTGTGCCTGGGGTGTCTGGGGTGTGCCTGGGAGTGTCAGAGGTGCACCTGGGTGTCGGAGGTGTGCCGGTGTCAGAGGTGTGCCTGGGAGTGTCGTAGGTGTGCCTGGGGAGTGTAGAAGTGTACCTGGGAGTGTCAGGTGTGCCTGGAATGTCAGAGGTGTGCCTGGGAGTGTCAGGGTGTGTCTGGGAGTGTCAGCGGTGTGCCTGGGAGTGTCTGGGGTGTGCCTCAGGTGTCAGACGTGTGCCTAGGAGTGTCAGAGGTGCACTTGGGGTGTCAGAGGTGCACTTGCAGTGTCTGAGGTGTGCCTGGCAGTGTCAGAGATGTGCCTGGGAGTGTCAGAGATGTGCCTGGGAGTGTCATAGGTGTGCCTGGGAGTGTCGGAGGTGTACCTGGGGAGTGAGGTGTGCCTGGGAGTGTTTGGGGTGTACCTGGGGTGTCGTGGTTTTTATTTGCCCGCTTGCAGCAGCTACTTTGTGTGCACCCACACTCATCTATAGCATGAGCAGTAGCGCAAAAGGATTACTAGAGTAGGGTTTACAAGGGGTCATAATAATTAACACCGGTTGTCAGGATATTATGGCACCGAAAGTTACCTGATATTTCATTTACATTATTTGGTTCTATACATAAAGGGTAACTTATTCACAAATGCGTGAGAACAGGCATTGAGGCAGTATGTCTGGCCTCACCTTTATTCAATCACATTTACGTGCGGAAGTATTTAAGCACATTGCGCCATTGGTTCTACATGAGAACTGATATAGTTACTAGTGCAAAAAGTGGATACAATCTTAATATATCGGCTATCTTGCCATTAGAGATGAAGTGTTGTGCATTTACACACAGTGTGCTTGGACCTGTCCTAAAAAGGTTCTATCTTCACAGTCGAGGACGTGAGTGTTCAAGTGTAGCTGACCTGTCATATATTTTACACTTTACTGATAGTTTTGTTTATCTGCTTGAGGAACATACTGCCAGAGGTATATATCTATTAATCTAGCGGATTTTAACATCTTGTAATCTATAAGTGATCTTGTTACTTGCTCCATATACATGTTTCACTTGATACATCTCATCATATTAGCTAACGGATCGACAGTGCCTGTTTGCACTTGTCTACTTACGTCAACTGTCAATAAGTTCTTTCCTAATTACAGTTTAAGGGTTCTTTTTGAACCCAAATTGTGGAAACAACGGTGTCTTTGTTAGACTTGAGTTTGGCGAGGAGCATCAACTCAATAAAGTGTTTTATGAGGCCTATGTGAGAGGGATCACAACAGATTTGACCCTGACACCGGTCAACAAGGCACGCATATTTGTGTCTGGCTAGAGACAAGATCGGCGGACAACTGGAGTCGAGGAGGTACAAAAGAATAGTAGTGAGGATAGAGTCAGTGATGATGAGACTGTCAGTAACAGTGGTTTAAATAGATTTAATAATGCAGTGGCAACTAATTCAGTTTGTAGAGTGGATGCCCAGTTGTTAATTCTAACTCCTTTCTCAATTAAATACCCGTCAGGTTGAGTCACAACAATAGCACTTCCAGCCCTCCACAGGCGGTTTGAATCCATCAGTGTAGATGGTCTGTGTGATATTATCATCAGTCTGTAGAGTGTGTAATGTGTTCCAGGCTCTCAATTTGAAAGCAGTGTGTTGGAGATAAATGTAACTGTATAATTAATTTTTAGGCGGATGCATCGTGTGTGATATCGAAGGGAACTGTCGCCAGGGGTGGCAGGAAGCGCTGTTGTGTCTCAACTTTGTACAGATTGGTCCTGGTCAAATATCTTCATATATGTGTGGTTTGGATCATTTAGACTCAGTAGTCCCATGGTTCATACATTCCTAGCAATTTTAAGGAAACAATGTTATCAGGATCACCACACCAGAAGCCTCAGGACTATCATGAGGTTGACTTCAATTATTCTATCTTCAACTTGCCAGTGCCTAGTTCTTTCCACTCTATATTAAGTGCTTTAGTGCTCATGGGACATCTACCGGGATAATTCTGAGGGGCTTTATTTTTGCATTTCTCGAGCTTGTCAACGCCTTTCCGTCACGAATGACCAGGGCTGGTGCGTATTAATCTATCAGAGATCTTATATAGCCTAGGTACATTGTTTTAACAATTCCTAATATTGGCACCATAGTGAGGCTGTGCCGCTACGCTACAAGGGTCAGTCTGTCGGTACATTGGCGGGTTAGCTGTTGTATAGCAGGTAGGGTACAGGACAGGCTTACCAAGATATTTAAAAAAAGAAGAAACATAGTCAATGGTGTTGTTACCTATCTTGAACTTGGCGAGCCGCGTTTGATTTGATTCCCAACATTTGTTGAACACCTTAGTTTTCTCAGTGGAGATAATAAGACCGAGGTGTTCTGGGCTGCTTATTATGCATGGTTCCAGGGTGGTTTGCATTTCGTGGTTTAGTATGTATAAGAATATCATCGACTTAGCTAAATTTAAGGATATTAACTGGGTTGTCTGGTATTAGAATTTAATAATGCATTCATAAGAACATTGAACAAAATTAGGCTAGAAATACTCCCACCTTAAGAGGGTACTAAATTTTTTATATCTTTAACTTCACTTTTGCTTAACCTGAAGCAATTTTGTAGCCTTCTGTTGGTTAGGTAACCATATCCAGTGTAACAGCCTACCTCCTATATCCATTTTGGCTAGTTCATTACAATATCAATTTGCCTATTGGCAATATCAAATGCAACTTTTAGGTCAAGAAATGTGGTGTATCATGCCTTTCATCACCATGCACAGTTAAGGAATGTGGTGATACAGTATATGCACCTTTACCTGCATGGGTGGAAATATTCTGGTTCTATATAAGAATCTTTGAGAACCATCCTCTCAAAAGGTTTTACCTGTAGGCTAAGCTGGTTGGTATTCATGGGACGAAAGGCATCAGGCTACAATCTGGTTTCTAGAGCCATTGGTACAACAATACTGCTTGAACCCATGATGTGGGTAGTTGGCCCTCGGCATGACTCATATTGTACAATACCAACAATGGATTGCGCACAGCACGTAGTAGTCAATGATGTTGTAAGGTGACTCCGTCTCTCCAGGGGAAGTAGGGCCTACCCCTGGCGAGGGCGGCGATCAACTTCCCACTCAGTGCCGGAACATCACACTCATCGTGCTGTTTGCCCAGCATAAAGCTAATAAGATTACTTCTCTCTGGGCTTCCTAGCATCCAAAGGTCCCCGAGTCCCAGCTGGTAACATGTCATAGCTCGACATGAGCCCACTTTGTTATTAGCTCATTCGACTTTACCAGAGGTTTGGATGGAGACGTGTCTTCTGTTTTACCTCTGATTATGTTTATGTCTTTCCCAGGCTTTGCTGAGGGATGTGTGTGTTGGTTCAGGCTGGTGACATATGTCTCCCATGCATTTTGTCTGAGTTCGTTTACACGTTCCTGACGCCCAGCAAGGAAGCGTGATACAATTGAAACATTTGAGGTGTTCTACATTGTCTGTAACCCTTACCCACCCTCCTGACCCTAGCCTGAGTTTTTCAGCTCTGGGGTCATTATATGCTACTACTGTTGCCTGTTCCATTATGCTGACATTTCTCCACTTTTTGATGGAGAGCATTGTTGTTGGTGAAATATACAAAGTCCTATCTATCAGATCGTCATGAGGCTTTGGTAATTGTCAGGCTTGTAGTCCTTGTACCAGTCATGGATAAGTCTATGAACTGGCTTTCATCATTCTTGCTTGACTGTGATTCTACGTCTGTTGGTTTTTACCCCTTAGTCTCTGTCGTGGCTACATATATACTAGCTTGGATTGGGCTGTGGTCAGACATAAGATCAGTGACAACATCAGAGCTATGAGTTGTGTATGATAGATTAAAAGCCAATACATTTGTCTAGACCCCCGCCATAGATGTGTGTTGGTTTATTATTACCTATAATTTGAACATCTTCCTTATGCACTGAGAAGTGAGATAAGTCTCCTACCATTGAGGTGTTGTTAGTGGTGGGGTCTTTAATTTCTTGTGTCTAGTATTCAGGTCACCCATTGGGACAGTGAAACTCAGTGTGTAAAGTCTGGGAGATCTGTGGAAGCTGATCTGAGGGAGCATGGAAGGCGTTTAGCATTGAGTCTTGCCAGTGGATGGTAGTCTATGGTACTAGAAGGTTAGTAGTCTTTTTGGATACAAGAATTGCATGCAGACTTCTTAACATCAAGCATGTGTGGTGAGACTAGGATCATATGCATAATTGGGCAGACTGGGTGAGGGGCTACCGTGGGTGTGAGACACTCCTGCAGACACAATATCGATGTCCTCAGTCCTGCTTTGTGGTGCAGGTCAGAATTATCGTTTTCAAGGGATGAATGTTCAACTCATCACCTTCACCGCTCTGTATCTTTGTCTGGTATTAACACCTTGGCCATTATGGAAATGTATTTTGAATTTTTGTCTGCGTGTAACACATTATGAAATGTATTTGGAAAAGAAAAAGGCACTGTATGATACTGTTCTTTCTGCGCTGCCTGTCCCTTCGGCAGGCAATGGGCCAGATAACCTTTGGGCTTTTATTTCTGGAGCATGCGGCTCAACAATTTGTTGTGTTCATTGGCAGACAACAACACACTTTAGTTACACTCAACATCTACCATTTTCTACTGTTTGACCTTGTTCATCATACTGACCATGTCTGAATGTCTTCAGTTTGACTGTAATTTTTCGGAAGTTGATGCACTGTGTTGGTGGTGTTTTTTTCCTTTAGTGTATCACGGAGTGTCAGAGGTGTACCTGGGAGTGTCAGAGGTGTATCTGGGAGTGTCGGACGTGTACCTGGGAGTGTCAGAGGTGTACCAAGGAATGTCAGTGGAGTACCTGGGAGTGTCAGAAGTGTACTTGGGAGTGTCAGAGATGTACCTGGGAGTGTCAGAAGTGTACCTGGGAGTGTCAGAGGTGTACCTGGGAGTGTCAGAGGTGTGGAGTCTCTTGGGAGTGTCAGAGGTGTACCTTGGAGTCTCAGAGGTGTACCTGGGAGTGTCAGAGGTGTACCTCGGAGTGTCGGAGGTGTACCTGGGAGTGTGAGAAGTGTACCTGGGAGTGTCGGAGGTGTTCCTGGGAGTGTCGGAGGTGTACCTGGCAGTGTCAGCGGTGTACCTGGGAGTGTGAGATGTGTACCACGGAATGTCAGTGGAGTACCTGGGAGTGTCAAAGGTGCACCTGGGAGTGTCAGAGGTGTACCTGGGAGTGTCAGAAGTGTACCTGGAAGTGTCAGAGGTGTACTTGGGAGTGTCGGAGGTGTACCTGGGAGTGTGAGAAGTGTACCTGGGAGTGTCTGGGGTTACCTGGGAGTGTCAGAGGTGTACCAGGGAGTGTCTGAGGTGTACCTGGGAGTGTCAGAGATGTACCAGGGAGTGTCAGAGGCCAGTGTGTGTACCTGGGAGTGTCAGAGTACCTAGGGTATCGGGGTTTACCTGGGAGTGTCAGTGTGCCTGGGGTGTACCTGGGAGTGTGAGAAGTGTACCTGGGAGTGTCGGAGGTGTACCTGGGAGTGTCGGAGGTGTACCTGGGAATGTCAGAGGTGTACTTGGGAGTGTCAGAGGTGTATCTGGGAGTGTCAGCGTTGTACCTGGGAGTGTCTGAGGTGTACCTGGGAGTGTCAGACGTGTGCCTAGGAGTGTCAAAGGTGCACTTGGGAGTGTCAGAGGTGCACCTTGGAGTGTCTGAGGTGTACCTGGGAGTGTCTCAGGTGTACCTGGCTGTGTGTGGGGTGTACCTGGCATTGTCTGAGGTGTAACTGACAGTGTCAGCGGTGTACCTGGGAGTGTCAGCGGTGCACCTGGGAGTGTTAGAGGTGTATCAGGGAGTGACAGAGGAGTACCTAGGAGTGTCAGAGGTGTACCTGGGAGTGTCTGATGTGTACCTGGGAGTGTCAGAGGTGTACCTGGGAGTGTCAGAGGTGTACCTGGGAATTTCAGAGGTGTACCTGGGAGTGTCAGAGATGTACCTGAGAGTGTCACAGGAGTACCTGGGAGTGTCAGAGTTATACTTGGGAGTGTGAGAGGTGTACCTAGGAGTATCGGAGGTTTACCTGGGAGTGTCGGAGTTGCATCTGGGAGTGTCGGAGGTGTAACTAGGAGTGTGAGAAGTGTAACTGGGAGTGTCAGAGGTGTACCTGGGAGTGTCGGTGGTGTACCTGGGAGTGTGAGAAGTGTTCCTGGGAGTGTCGGAGGTGTACCTGGGAGAGTCAGAGGTGTACCTCAGAGTGTCAGAGGTGTACCTGGGAGTGTCAGAGGTGTACCTGGGAGTGTCAGAGATGTCCCTGTGAGTGTCAGATGTGTATCTGGGAGTGTCGGACGTGTACCTGGGAGTGTCAGAGGTGTACCACGGAATGTCAGAGGTGTACCTGGGAGTGTCAGAGGTGTACCTGGGAGTGTCAGACGTGTGCCTAGGAGTGTCAGAGGTGCAATTGGGAGTGACAGAGGTGCACCTTGCAGTGTCTGAGGTGTACCTTGGAGTGTCTGAGGTGTACCTGGCTGTGTCTGAGGTGTACCTGGCAGTGTCTGAGGTGTACCTGGGAGTGTCTGAGGTGTACCTGGCTGTGTCTGAGGTGTAACTGGCAGTGTCAGCGTTGTACCTAGGAGTGTCAGCGGTGCACCTGGGAGTGTTAGAGGGTACCTAGAATTAATCGGGTGTACCTGGCAGTGTCTGAGGTGTACCTGGGAGTGTCTGAGGTGTACCTGGCTGTGTCTGAGGTGTAACTGGCAGTGTCAGCGTTGTACCTGGGAGTGTCAGCGGTGCACCTGGGAGTGCTAGAGGTGTATCAGGGAGTGTCAGAGGAGTACCTAGGAGTGTCAGAGGTGTACCTGGGAGTGTCAGAGGTGTACCTGGGAATTTCAGAGGTGTACCTGGGAGTGTCAGAGATGTACACCAAGAATTTCCAGAGGTGTACCTGAGCCAGTGTCAGAAGATGTACCTGAGAGTGTCTCAGGAGTAACAGGATTGTCAGAGGTGTACCTGGCAGTGTCAGAGGTGTACCTGGGAGTGTCAGAGATGTGTCTGGGAGTGTCAGAGATGTACCTGGGAGTGTCAGAGGTGTGCCTGGGAGTGTCGGAGGTGTACCTGGGAGTGTCTGGGGTGTACCTGGGGTGTCTGGGGTGTACCTGGGAGTGTCGGAGGTGTACCTGGGAGTTTTAGAGGTGTACCTGGTAGTGTCAGAGATGTACCTGGGACTGTCACAGGAGTACCTGGGAGTCTGAAAGGTGTACCTGGGAGTATAGGAGGTGTACCTGGGAATATCAGAGGTGTACCTGGGAATATCGGAGGTGTACCTGGGAGTGTCGGAGGTGTACCTAGGAGTGTCAGAGGTTTACTTGGGAATGTGAGAGGTGTACTTGGCAGTGTCAGAGATGTACCTTGGAGTGTCAGAGGTGTACCTGGGAGTGTTAGAGGTGTATCAGAGAGTGTCAGTGGAGTACCTAGGAGTGTCAGAGGTGTACCTAGGAGTGTGAAAAGTGTACCTGGGAATGCCTGGGGTGTACCTGGGAGTGTCTGAGGTGTACCTGGGAGTGTCAGGGGTGTACCAGGGAGTGTCAGTGGAGTACCTGGGAGTGTCAGAGGTGTACCTGGGAGTGTCAGAAGTGTACCTGGGAGAGTCAGAGGTGTATCTGGGAGTGTCGGACGTGTACCTGGGAGTGGCCAGTGGTGGCAGAGCTGTCAGTGGAGTACACAAGAAGTGTCAGAGGTGTACCTGCCAGAATTTGTCAGAGAGGTGGCCACACCAAGGTGTCAGTGAGGGTGGCGCACAGGTGTCAGAGGTGTACCTGGGAGTGTCCAGAGGTGTACCTGGGAGGTGTCCAGAGGTGTACCTTGGAGTGTCAGGAGGGGTGTACCTGGGGTGTCAGAGGTGTACCTGGGTGTGTCAGAGGTGTATCTGGGAGTGTCGGACGTGTACCTGGGAGTGTCAGAGGTGTACCAAGAATGTCAGTGGAGTACCTGGGAGTGTCAGAAGTGTACTTGGGAGTGTCAGGGGTAGCACCTGAGAGTGTCAGAGGTGTACCTGGGAGTGTCAGAAGGTGTACCTGGGATTGTCAGTGGAGTACCTGGGAGTGTCAGAGGTGTACCTGGGAGTGTCAGAGGTGTACCTCGGACTGTCGGAGGTGTACCTGGGAGTGTGAGAAGTGTACCTGGGAGTGTCGGAGGTGTTCCTGGGAGTGTCGGAGGTGTACCTGGCAGTGTCAGCGGTGTACCTGGGAGTGTGAGATGTGTACCACGGAATGTCAGTGGAGTACCTGGGAGTTCAAAGGTGCACCTGGGAGTGTCAGAGGTGTACCTGGGAGTGTCAGAGGTGTACCTGGAAGTGTCAGAAGTGTACTTGGGAGTGTCGGAGGTGTACCTGGGAGTATGAGAAGTGTACCTGGGAGTGTCTGGGGTGTACGTGGGAGTGTCAGAGGTGTACTTGGGAGTGTAAGAAGTGTACCTGGGAGTGTCGGAGGAGTACCTGGGAGTGTCAGAGGTGTACTTGGGAGTGTGGGAGGTGTACCTGGGAGTGTCAGAGATGTACCTGGGAGTGTGAGAGGTGTATCTGGGAGTGTCAGAGGTGTACCTGGGAGTGTCAGAGGTGTACCTGGGAGTGTCAGCGGTGTACCTGGGAGTGTCGGAGGTGTAACTGCGAGTGTGAGAAGTGTACCTGCGTGTGTCGGAGGTGTACCTGGGAATGTCAAAGGTGTACTTGGGAGTGTCAGAGGTGTATCTGGGAGTGTCAGCGGTGTACCTGGGAGTGTCAGACGTGTGCCTAGGAGTGTGAAAGGTGCACTTGGGAGTGTCAGAGGTGCACCTTGGAGTGTCTGAGGTGTACCTGGGAGTGTCTGAGGTGTAACTGACAGTGTCAGCGGTGTACCTGGGAGTATCAGCGGTGCACCTGGGAGTGTTAGAGGTGTATCAGGGAGTGACAGAGGAGTACCTAGGAGTGTCACAGGTGTACCTGCGAGTGTCAGAGGTGTACCTGGGAGTGTCAAAGGTGTACCTGGGAGTGTCATAGGTGTACCTGGGAGTATCAGAGGTGTACCTGGGAGTGTTAGAGGTGTACTTGGGAGTGTCGGAGGTGTACCTGGGAGTGTGAGAAGTGTCCTGGGAGTGTGAGAAGTGTACCTGGGAGTGTCTGGGGTGTACCGGGGAGTGTCAGAGGTGCACCTGAGAGTGTCGGAGGTGTACCTGGGAGTGTCAGAGGTGTACCTGGGAGTGTCGTAGGTATACCTGGGAGTGTAAGAAGTGTACCTGGGAGTGTCGGAGGTGTACCTGGGAATGTCAGAGGTGTACTTGGGAGTGTCAGAGGTGTATCTGGGAGTGTCAGCGGTGTATCTGGGAGTGTCTGAGGTGTACCTCGGAGTGTCAGACGTGTGCCTAGGAGTGTCAGAGGTGCACTTGGGAGTGTCAGAGGTGCACCTTGCAGTGTCTGAGGTGTACCTGGCAGTGTCAGAGATGTACCTGGGAGTGTCAGAGATGTACCTGGGAGTGTCATAGGTGTACCTGGGAGTGTCGGAGGTGTACCTGGGAGTGAGAATTGTACCTGGGAGTGTTTGGGGTGTACCTGGGAGTGTCAGGGGTGTGCCTGGGGAGTGTCAGAGGTGTGTCTGGGGAGTGTCGGACGTGTGCCTGGGGTGTCAGAGGTGTGCCTAGGAGTGTCAGTGGGTACCTGGGAGTGTCAGAGGTGTGCTTGGGAGTGTCAGAGGTGTGCCTGGGAGTGTCAGAGGTGTACCTGGGAGTGTCAGAGGTGTACCTGGGAGTGTCAGAGGTGTACCTTGGGTGTCAGAGGTGTGCCTGGGAGTGTCAGAGGTGTACCTGGGAGTGTCAGAGGTGTGCCTGGGGTGTGAAAGTGTGCCAGGAGTGTCAGGTGTTCTGGGAGTGTCGGAGGTGTGCCTGGGAGTGTCAGCGGTGTGCCTGGGGAGTCAGAGATGTGTGCCACAGGTGTCAGTGGAGTGCCTGGAAGTGTCAAGGTGCACCTGGGGAGTGTCAGAGGTGTGCCTGGGAGTGTCAGAGGTGTGCCTGGAAGTGTCAGAGGTGTGCCTGGGGAGTGTCGGAGGTGTGCCTGGGAGTGTAGGTGTGCACCTGGGAGTGTCGGAGGTGTGCCTGGGGAGTGTCAGGTGTGCCTGGGAGTGTGGGGAGTGTGCTTGGGAGTGTCAGAGGTGTGCCTGGGGTGTCAGAGATGTGCCTGGGGAGTGTCAGAGGTGGTCCTGGGAGTGTCAGAGGTGTGCCTGGGAGTGTCAGAGGTGTGCCTGGGGTGTCAGTGTGCCTGGGGATTGTCGGAGGTGTGCCTGGGATGTCAGAGGTGTGCCAAGGAATGTCGATGGTGCCTGAGTGTCAAGTGTGCCTGGAGTGTCAGGTGTGCCTGGGGGTGTCAGGTGTACCTGGGGTGTCAGAGGTGTACCTGGGAGTGTCAGGAGGTGTGCCTGGTGTCAGAGGTGGCCTGGGGTGTCAGAGGTGTGCCTCAGGTGTCAGGAGGTGTGCCTGGAGTGTGAGAAGTGTGCCTGGGAGTGTCAGGTGTTCCTGGGGTGTCGGAGGTGTGCCTGCAGTGTCAGCGGTGTGCCTGGTGTGAGATGTGCAGGGATGTGATGGAGTGCCTGGAGTGTCAAGGTGCCTGGGGTGTCAGAGGTGTGCCTGGGGTGTCAGAGGTGTGCCTGGAGTGTCAGAGGTGTGCTTGGGTGTCAGGTGTGCCTGGGGTGTGAGGGTGTGCCTGGGGTGTCTGGGGTGTGCCTGGGGTGTCAGGGGTGTGCCTGGGAGTGTAAGAGGTGTGCCTGGGTGTCGGAGGTGTGCCTGGGGTGTCGGAGGTGTGCCTGGGGTGTCAGAGGTGTGCCAGGGGTGTGAGGTGTGCCTGGGGTGTCAGGATGTGCCTGGGGTGTCAGAGGTGTTCCTGGGGAGTGTCAGGTGTGCCTGGGGTGTCAGAGGTGTACCTGGGGAGTGTCAGCGGTGTGCCTGGGGTGTCAGGTGTTCTGGGATTGTGAGGAAGTGTGCCTGGGGTGTCGGAGGTGTGCCTGGGGTGTCAGAGGTGTGCCTGGGGAATGTCAGAGGTGTGCTTGGGAGGTGTCAGGGTGTATCTGGGATGTCAGCGGTGTGCCTGGGGTGTCTGGGTGTGCCTGGGAGTGTCAGACGTGTGCCTAGGGTGTCAAGGTGCACTTGGGGTGTCAGGTGCTTTGGGTGTCTGAGGTGTGCCTGGGGGTGTCTGGGGTGTGCCTGGCTGTGTCTGAGGTGTGCCTGGCATTGTCTGGTGTGACTGAGCAGTGTCAGCAGTGTACCTGGGAGTGTGTGGTGCACCTGGGGTGTTAGAGGTGTATCAGGGGTGACAGAGGGTGCCTAGGGTGTCAGAGGTGTGCCTGGAGTGTCAGAGGTGCCTGGGGGTTGTCAAGGTGTACCTGGGGAGTGTCAGAGGTGTACCTGGGAATTTCAGAGGTGTGCCTGGAGTGTCAGAGATGTACCTGAGGTGTCAGGAGTGCCTGGGGTGTCAGAGGTGTGCCTGGGAGTGTCAGAGGGGTGACTGGGGTGTCAGAGGTGCTTGGCGGTGTCAAGGTGCCTTGGAGTGTCTGAGGTGTGCCTGGGGTGTCAGGGGTGTACCTGGGAGTGTGAGGTGTGCCTGGCGGTGTCAAGGGGTGTGACTGCAGTGTCAGCGGTGTGCCTGGGGAGTGTCAGCAGTGCACCTGAGTGTTAGAGGTGTATCAGGGGTGTCAGTGGGTACCTGGGGTGTCAGAGGTGTACTGGGAGTGTGAAAGTGTGCCTGGGGAATGCCTGGAGTTGTGCCTGGGGTGTCAGAGGTGTGCCTGGAGTGTCAGGTGTGCCAGGGGTGTCAGTGGGTGCCTGGGATTTCAGGTGCCTGGGTGTCAGAGTGTGCCTGGGAGTGTTAGGGTGTATCTGGGGTGTCGGACGTGTGCCTCAGGTGTCAGTGGTGTGCCAGGGAATGTCAGTGGAGTGCCTGGGGATTGTCAGAGGTGTGCCTGGGAGTGTCAGAGGGTGTGCCTGGGGTGTCAGAGTGTGCTTGGGAGTGTCAGGTGTGCCTTGGAGTGTCAGGTGTGCCTGGGGTGTCAGGGTGTGCCTGGAGTGTGAGGAAGTGTGCCTGGGGTGTCTGGGTGTGCCTGGGGTGTCAGAGGTGTACCTGGAGTGTCAGGTGTGCCTGGGGTGTCAGAGGTGTGCCTGGGGTGTCGGAGGTGTACACAGGAGTGTCAGAGGTGTGCCTATGAATTGTCAGGAGGTGTGCCTGGGAGTGTGATCCTGGGGTGTCAGTGTGCCTGGGAATGTCAGAGGTGTGCCTGGGGATGTCAGAGGTGTACCTGGGAGTGTCAGAGGTGTGCTTGGGGTGTCTCAAGTGTGCCTGGGGAGTGTTAGAGGTGTGCCTGGGGTGTCGGAGGTGTGCCTGGGGTGTGAAGTGTACCTGGGGTGTCAGGAGTTGTGCCTGGGGTGTCAGAGGTGCCTGGGTGTCGGAGTGTGCCTGGGTGTCAGAGGTGTGCCTGGGAGTGTCGGAGGTGTGCCTGGGGTGTAAGAGTGTGCCTGGGGAGTGTCGGAGGTGTGCCTGGGGAATGTCAGAGGTGTGCTTGGGAGTGTCGGTGTATCTGGGGAGTGTCAGCGGTGTACCTGGAGTGTCTGGGGTGTGCTGGGGAGTGTCAGACGTGTGCCTAGGGGTGTCAGAGGTGCACTTGGGATGTCAGTGGTGCCTTGCAGTGTCTGAGGTGTGCCTGGGGTGTCTGGGGTGTGCCTGGCTGTGTCTGAGGGTGTGCCTGGCAGTGTCTGGGGTGTGAGCTGGCAGTGTCAGGCGGTGTGCCTGGGGAGTGTCAGCGGTGCACCTGGGGTGTTAGAGGTGTCAGGGGTGAAAGGAGGAGTGCCTGGGTGTCAGGGTGTGCCTGGGAGTGTCAGAGGTGTGCCGGGTGTCAGAGGTGTGCCTGGGGTGTCAGGGTGTACAG
>NW_024712358.1:0-23478 GCF_018991925.1 Homarus americanus
CCTCCACGTCTTGGCCACCACATGCCTCCCTCCTCCACGTCTTGGCCACCACTCACCTCCCCCCTCCACGTCTTGGCCACCACTCACCTCCCTCCTCCACGTCTTGGCCACCACATACCTCCCTCCTCCACGTCTTGGCCACCACTCACCTCCCTCCTCCACGTCTTGGCCACCACACACCTCCCTCCTCCACTTCTTGGCCACCACACACCTCCCTCCTTCACGTCTTGGCCACCACACACCTCCCTCCTCCACTTCTTGGCCACCACACACCTCCCTCCTTCACGTCTTGGCCACCACACACCTCCCTCCTTCACGTCTTGGCCACCACACACCTCCCCCCTCCACGTCTTGGCCACCACTCACCTCCCTCCTCCACGTCTTGGCCACACACCTCCCTCCCTCCACGTCTTGGCCACCACACACCTCCCTCCTCCACGTCTTGGCCACCACTCACCTCCCTCCTCCACGTCTTGGCCACCACATACCTCCCTCCTCCACGTTTTGGCCACCACTCACCTCCCTCCTCCACGTCTTGGCCACCACTCACGTCCCTCCTCCACGTCTTGGCCACCACACACCTCCCTCCTCTACGTCTTGGCCACCACACACCTCCTCCACGTCTTGGCCACCACCACCTCCCTCCTCCACGTCTTGGCCACCACACACCTCCCTCCTTCACGTCTTGGCCACCACACACCTCCCTCCTCCACGTCTTGGCCACCACACACCTCCCTCCTTCACGTCTTGGCCACCACACACCTCCCTCCTCCACGTCTTGGCCACCACTCACCCCCCACTCACTTATGAACTTTGTCGTTATCTAAAGGTCACTCCAGGAGTCTTAGCTGTAAGTCTCACAGCGTATAATCTTTCATACCGAGGATAAGCCTTCAGCGTTACATGAGGAAGGTAGCTGTAGGCTTTCTTATTGACTGTTAAACATTTATTTTGTTAAAACCAAGGGTTATGAATGAAATATACAAGTAATCCTTCTTGGAAATTGATTTGAATAACATTATCAAATACATAAATCATATTTCATTACGTGTACTCGCTCAAAATGATGGATATAATGTTCGAAATAAACAAATAAGAAGATTTTATAAAATGTTTTCTACATTTTCGCTAATTACCTGAATAGATAAATTATTAAAGTAAATATATCTGTCCAGGTATGTAAGAGGGACATCTGTGCGGCACAGTGCACACACAGCAGGTGTAAGAGTGTTATGTTCATACACATTAACTCAGGCGGGAAGCAGTTTACTAACAACTGCATTACCTAAATTGAGTGAGAAGCGGGGATTTGTCTTTGCGTCTTACCTAAAATGATCTTTATTCCAGGGGAAGTATTGTTATTTATAGTTTGTTATGTGGAACGTTATGAGGCCCCTCTTAGTGGTGGCGACAACACAGGCCTCAGTTATCACCTTATCACCGCATTACAGTAATTGACTCCCGCATTTAAAAGATTACGTAGTTTAGTTATATCCAATATGTTTGTCAAATTAAGTGCTGGTGGTTAACGTTTGGCAAGAAGCCAAGGCATTAACTGATGGGCTGTGTACTTAGTCTTGTCTAGCGTTCTCTCACCACCAAATTTATGGGTTTGTGTCCAGACAAGCTGGCGGGACACTAATGGTTTCCTCAGCTTAAAGTATTACCTATAAAACTGTCGGAGGTGTGGGAAGGTAAGTGATGGGTCCTGACAAGGTGTGAAGTATATGTCGACTGACCGACCATTCGACACTGAGAAACAGACATAATGTCAATTACGTAATGACCCCAGATAAGATGTGCAATGTTATACATAAAGACAAGTATTTACAGCTACAATGTTCAGTACTGAGTTATGATGAAATAGTAATGGAAACGGAAATGCTCTTAAACAACATAAACTGTCTTTATTCGCTTTATGTACCACAAATACAGTAAGTCGTTTGTCGCTGACTATCAAAATGAATCATAAAAACAACCCCAGACTCCCTCGTCTCTCAAATCATACACGGAAGGTTTTTTTGTTTGTGTTTTTTGTACGGGGATTAGCCCACCCGGGCACAGGTCACTGACCCACATCGGGACCTGGGGGGCGAAAATGTGATGATGATGATGATGATGATGATGATGATGATGATGATGATGATGATGATGATGATGATGATGATGATGATGATGATGATGATGATGATGATGATGATGATGATGATGATGATGATGATGATGATGATGATGATGATGATGATGATGATGATGATGATGATGATGATGATGATGATGATGATGATGATGATGATGATGATGATGATGATGATGATGATGATGATGATATAATAATAATAATAATAATAATAATAATAATAATAATAATAATAATAATAATAATAATAATAATAATAATAATAATAATAATAATAATAATAATAATAATAATAATAATAATAATAATAATAAATAAATAAATAATAAATAATTAATAAATAATTAATAATAATAATAATAATAATAATAATAATAATAATAATAATAATAATAATAATAATAATAATAATAATAATAATAATAATAATAATAATAATAATAATAATAATAATAATAATAATAATAATAATAATAAAAATAAATAAATAAATAAATAAATAAATAAATAAATAATAAATAATTAATAAATAATTAATAAATAATAATAATAATAATAATAATAATAATAATAATAATAATAAATACAGTAATTCATAGTAAATAAAAATTTAAATAAAAAGTAAAATAAAATAATAATGATAATAATAATAATAATTGTAATAATAACAATAATAAAGAAATACAAAGAAAAAATCAATAGTGAGAAACGCTACACTACAGTATATGTATGTTGTGTTATCAAGTAAGAGAAACAATTGAGACCCTGCAATTGTGGGTAAAAGAGGCAAAAAGTCAGATCAGCAACCTGGGACTTGGTCACAATATTCGTGATGCCATATGGCAGCAGGGTCTACCATTAGACAATACATTATGCTTCCAATATCTTCCCAGGCGGTAATACCTCCCTGTTTGATAGCTGCCGACTACCTACTACAGTAGATATACAGTGTAGTAACTACACTGTATATCTACTGTTCTTCGTATCTACTTGTCTTCTATCTGCCTCAGTCATTCAGTCATCCTATCCCATTATCTCCATATATTCAAACATCAACACAATCTCTGCTTTACTTATTCAGACATTTATCTCTCTACCAAATGATCTTTTAATATTACAGTCCTCACTCTGTCTTCTCTTGATCTTCCTCACCCGAACTTCAAGATAATTATTTCCAAGTTAGTTTGTGTCTTGTCATTCTATTATTGTAACCTCATGTTTCACACCTCAACATCAGACGCTGTATTAATCCTTCCACTATGTCCGCCCCGTTTGGTGTAATGTCATACAGATCCTGAGCTTTTACTATACACAGCTCCAGAAACTTTAATATTTTTTCTCTGCATATGGCCCACTTTCTCCCGACAACAAACAACAGTTCATTCTTATACAGATGATTCAGCCCTTCTGACTGCCTCAGTCACTCAAAATAAAGTTTTCAGTGGTAGACAACAGACATCATCTCTTCCGGAGGATCTCGCTTGGATAGTTTAGTCACTAGTGGGATCTATCCACCGTTGTTTCCTTCAACGCAACTAAACTAAAGTATATTTCAACATTGATTTTGGTAAATTTATAATCCCACCATCACACGACATTGAAGTTTTATGCATATCCATCAGGCCCAATTTTATGTCTTATTCAACCGGTAAACAGTTGGCAAGCGTTTACGTGAAACAGATGCTCACCCAGATTAATTACTGCTGTCATATGTGGGCAGGATGTGGTGTCGTGGCACTTTGTCACCACTACTTGGTACAGAGCAGAGGAGAGCAATCAAATTAATCCACAATTATAACCTTACCCTAACACTTCCGGTACTACAGTGACATCTCCTTATTCTCTCTATTATATACAGTATATATTTCCAAAGTCGCTGTGTTGACGAACTACCGTCGATAGTGCCAGCATCTTGCTCCATCTATCGGCATTTACCCTATCTCTCAATATCCGATATTCATATCCCGGAACAGCACTTCTTGGAACTCTCCATTTCACAATGTTTTTCCTATGCCATACAGCTTCCTGGAGTTTAAAACATCTTGTTGCAAATGTTTCTTCACTCTTTGGTGATGGGTCGCCTTGAAAACGATGCCTGTGTAATCTCTCCCTACACTTTCTATTTGTTAAAAGGTGTTTATAGTACACAAATGATATTGACAGTACATATCCTGGAAGTAAACCGAATATAATCGCTATCCAACTTTTTCCAACCTGGACCTCTCGAACGGACTTCACTTCCTGAATCTCTATCATATACTAACTGTAACTTGCAGCAGAGTAGTGATGTAAACAAACTATTGAATAATCCTTCTATCAGTTTTATGTTATTTGCTCTACTTCCAGAACAAACTTGCTCAGCCACGACAGTTTCAGAGGCCTTCTCCCTGTGTGTAGTACTATAATACATTATGTACAAAGAGGAAACCTCAAATACATTTCCGTTCTTTATACCTCAACTGCCCACACCACCACTACCATTTCCTCCACCCACACCCTTGTATTCAGATCACCAGCATCAACAAAGTATTACCTCTCTCGCTGAACAACACATTTCAGCTCGATTAATCAAAGAGCTTGTTTTTGTGTTTTGTTTCATATTCTTCGTTCAAACTTACCCAACAGTTATTCTGGTCTCGATTAAGTCTATCTTCAATCTATTCCACAATGATCGTAAGCAAATTGATTCATATATTACCACATGTCTCCCTATCTGACCAAAACATTGAAAGTTGTTCTATCCCTCTTCTCTTGTCTTTACCTAATAAAAGCATCTCTCTCTCTCAGTATTTCTACCTCTCTCCTCCCATGTACTGTACACTACACTATCTTTCATCCTCTTATTCCGTCTAGCAAATTCGTCTCACTCACTGCCACCGTCCTGTATTGTAATGGTCGCCGTAAATCATTGTAACCGATATTGCAGGAGCGCCTCTAATATTAGTCCCGAATTGCTTCTACATAGTCGATAACCTAATTTATCTAAATACAAAACATTGACAATGAAGTTATATTTTTTTTTTTTTTTTTTTATTGGGCACCCCCCTACATCCTTGTGTAAGGTGAAGCGCAGAAGCGTTTACAGCGCCCAACAGGGAAGCATGCTAAGTTCATGCTTACCTTTATGTCTCACGAGTTAAGGGCGTAGAAGCCTGAAGAGTCAGTGGTTTTTTTATGTCATGAAGTTATTGGAAGCTCCAACAACTTTCCCTGAATACGAATTCGCAATTTTCGATTTACACCAGGTACCTACTTTACTGCTAGGTGAACAGGGACTAATGGGGGCTAGGAAGTAAGTCCAAACAACTTCCACCGGCCCGGGAATCGAACCCGTGACATCTCGCTTGCGAGGCAAGAACGGTACCGCATCTACCACCGATCCCCCCAAGAGTTATATTATAAGGAAAATAACTCATATCTTCATGAGTAACATTCTCAATAAAAACACATAGGTAAACTTGCACCCAAACGAGGTACTAAATCAGTGAGTGTTAATCTTTACTTTTGATCTTTTGACCAAGAAATATAATTATGGCAATGATAGATATTATATATATATATATATATATATATATATATATATATATATATATATATATATATATATATATATATATATATATATATATATATATATATATATATATATATATATATACACGTGGCGGCGAGTGAGTCCTCACTACATGTGGTGTTGAGAATATCAACCTGGGATGAGAAAGATTTGTTGGTATTTGAATTTACAGAAAACGAAAGAAAAGATTGATAATATATGTATATTCAGGAAAAATAATAATAAGTGAAACGACTATATATTGATCAAATAAATGATGACGTGCTCTAAATTCTATTATCAGTTGATAGCAACACGATAGCCAACTCACAAATAAAATGTAAATTACATACGACATAAAATTTTGGATAATCATAAAACAATTTACATGACGTCAAAAGAGTTCTTTAAATTTTTTGTTGGACTGTAAAATGTATTTTGTAATTTGGCTTAAATTTCATAGTGGATATATTTTTGTCTCTTCTGCTTAACAATATTTCCTTGTTGCTTTCCATTTCAACTTATAATTTAATTATCCAGACGATTCTTTAGACACTTTCAGAGCTGACTCACACAAGCAGCAAGATGAAAAAGTCTGAAAAAAGTTTATTACAGTTTAATTTTGTTCCTAATAGTTCTCTCAGAAAGATTTTGCCTCTTTGTTGTGTTATGTGTCGCCTCTTCTTACTCTCTCAAGTATTAACTGATCCATCATGTGTGTAGCATCTTGATGGGTCTTAGACACATGGCGATTTACACGAGTAATATTTGCCTACACATTAAATTCTGTTCCGAGAGCAAAAAAAAAAGAAAATTTTTCGTATTAGTATCATTTTGTATGTTATTAAAATATAAATCTATTTATACAAAAGATATGTAAATTAATTGAAAAATTATATCACTAATACTGAAGCAGTAGATGATTCGACTAAAAACTCGCCAAGTGATATTCAGGTGTTGTAATAATTATGTTAAGCTGATAGAGAAGAGCTGAGTCTAAAATATACTCCCACAACACCTTGCTCCCGAGTCTAGTTTTACCTAACAGCCTCGACAACATAATCCAGAGACGCCCTCCCCCTTAGCACAAGTTGGCGACCCCTTTGTTAACAACATTATCTGGTCTTTTATTTATGACATTCATTACTAAGATATTATACACAACAGTACATAGAAAATACATCCACTTCCTGTAATACCTCATTGAGCAGATTAATATGAGGTGAATTACTACTTGTTATTCTCAAATATCAAAACTCAGAGCTGCCTTAATAAAGTATATAACACATACCATTATACTAGTTAAGGAACATCACCCAAGGGTAAAGATTGTAAAAAGAAACAACACATTAGACCAGCAGTTGTGTGTATCATCAATTACCAGGCGGTGGTGGGGTAAAAGTCTGCGGTTACCACACGCCACGTTTCACTACCTTTCCCCCCTTTTTAAAAAAAAAATATATTTTTTACCTGTTACAATACTTTCCCGAATACACACGCCGTTGGTCTTTATATAACAACAAGAAAAATCTGAAATGTCGAGTATAAAAGCTCCTAGGATCAGTACAGTATCTCAGTAGGCAGGTATGTATATGATTACCTTTACATGCATGTTATTATTCACGTATCCGTACAGTATGTATAAAGGTCTCTATGTATTAATAAATTTCATCAAAGTATCTCTAAAACCAACGAAAATGTTTCAATAAATCTATGTATATTCGTGATGTAAGAGTTTCATGGGTGATCGGGATGTCACTCTCTAAGAATTGTAATATTTGTTTTTTGGTACTTGAGGGATGTCCACCGTTATCTAGGCAAATATTTTCATCACAGTTTCTTATACATGTAAATATGAAGGTATAATATTTGACCTTATCTGCCAGCTTTACAATAGCCTCGTTATGTCACCCCTTTCAGGTGCACCAGAGCTCCTTATACCACTCCATGGTGACCAATTAGTGTGCGTGTGTACTTGATCTTTATCTTTAATTTCACTACTTTTACATTTTTACCTAACCTAACCTAACCTAACCTAACCTAACCTAACCATTGGGTACTTTTCATATGGCTTAACTATTACCAAAGAAATTATTGATGGTGATCTCGGCCAATATTATGATGGGACGAAATCACTAAAATGGGCCGAGGTCACCACTGAATGTGGGCCGAGGTTACCACTAGATGTGAGCCGAGGTTATCACTGGATGTGGGCCGAGGTCACCACTGAATGTGGGCCGAGGTTACCACTAGATGTGAGCCGAGGTTATCACTGGATGTGGACCGAGGTTACCACTGGATGCGGGCCGAGGTTACTTGGCCGAATTTACCATAGGCCGACGTCACTGGCACCCGAGATTGTGCTGCTGTCATCAACACAAGAAAACGCCTCAACTCTTGTGTATATGTAAACACTGATATTATGATCTGATTTATAATTAAACCTGAAATGTTGGATTGTTTAAGTTAAAAGAGATTTGTTAAACTATTATTTTGGGGGAAATTTAACTTAAACAAAGAGACATCGGAAAATTTGTTCAGACTTGTACCCAGAACCAGCAGAACCTGATGGTCAGTCCCCCCGTAAGGTCACGGTGTCTCTGTTATATAAAGTTTGTAAGGTGCTTATATATTACAGCTTCACTTCTCTTAATATACAGTATTGGTTAATGTATAAAAGCTATTTTATAATGAATAATTCACTCCTCTTGTATATCTTTGTCACTTATTTATTCTTATACTAATACAATAAGCAGAGCAATGAAGAATATATTTACTTTATCAATAAAATGATTCCATTATAACCATACAGTAATTTAGTAAGTCGGTAAATGATGAAGTGAAATACTCTCTCAGAATTGTATCAACGTTATAAAGAAGAAGTATTTAGTAATTGTTTTATAACGCGTGGCATCTCCAAGACCATCTATGTTTTCAATCCGTCGACCCTCTAGAAAATACTTTGTGGTTCCCCAGTTGAGAAGCTCTGGTAGAGAAGTAGAGTGATAGTGTAGACACCGACACAGGCTATAAACCAGTTTAAAATAATACAGATGGGAAGTATACATGATGAGACTAACTTCGCGATTACTAACACATACTTAAAAAAAATCAGTATGGAGAGGAACTATCCGGTACACGCAGTGAGTTTCATTTTGACTGATGTGTATATGGGCGAACCTCCCATCACCTATAAGGTCATCAGTGACGGACACACCTGGTCTGGACTACTCATCAAAACAGCTTCTAATTTCCATGGTTAAGGATGCCTGTATATTATTTCCCATTTGAAATACACTTAAATTTGGATTAATTCAGGTCATCGGCCTTAAGTGACTTTATCTTGTTAAATTATTACCATTAGCTACAACAACACGGAATGTACTGAGCATCAAGCGAGCTTCTATAGGTTTTAACTTTATTATGCCCTCGTTAACTAGTGGGTGGAGTAACCCGTACCCATAATAAAACACCAGTTTGATAAGGGAATAATGACCGTGTAGAGATAAATCTGTGTTGTGGAGTAATCGCTTAATAGATGCTGTTTCACGTGATATTTTACTTAGACTAAAATTATCACTACCAGGAAACATCTGTACGTGTTACGAAGATTAATATACAAAGATAAAGTTCTATTAAAATATATCAAATATAATCCGTAAATTGTTTTAATGTAACCTAAAACTAAAGGGCTCATCAGGAAATACTAAATAACGTATAAGTATTTTTTCTTTACAAAACAAAAATTGAATCCCTATTTGAAAACAGATATCTTAGACTGAAAAGATGACAGTTGGTTGCCTCTATTCCGGGCTTTGAATGTTTACATATATTTGATCCTAAAGGAGTAGAAAAAGTAAATTTACTTAAAATATGAGAGTAACATTTTTTTTACCTTAACGTTATCGTTAGTGTGTTTACTTATGTGTTACCAGAGAATTAGGCTAAGGTCTTGGGTGACTCCTCATACTTTACTTGAACAAGAAATCTATTTTTTTCCCCGAGATCGAGATTTCGCAATTTTAACATTTATGAATCATCTAAGGACTTGCCCGCCCAGGTAGCACTTGAGTGGCTAAACTTGAAATAGGATATTCTTTTGGTCGTGTTTATACAACTATGACTATTTTCAAGTTAATGGATGGCTGGAGGTTTAGTGTTATTAAAAAAAAATAGCGGAAATATTTACCAACTAGTATGGGTATTAGGGTGTGTCATAGGAGGGAAGATCAGCTAAAACTAATGGCCCATCACTTTTTTGGTAGATTTTAGTGTATATAAACAGAAAATAATTTCAGTTTCAACATTTTGCAACCTTTTGCTAGGTAAAGTTTAGCATGAAATTTATCGAAAATCTAACGTACAGCTGCATTAGTGCATTACAATTAAATAGTGAACATTGCTTTCTGACTTCATTCTTTAACAACCCAACTAACAATATTTTTTTCTGTTTCAGATTCTGATGCATTTATAAGTTGATAATATTTGCGATGGCTGCTTGTGTCAGGACGAGGAACCAAAAATCCAGCCATCTCAGTCACTATCTTGGGTCTGGGAGAGAGCTCCTGAAGTCGGAGTTGCCTACATTGAGAGATGCTTGCATGTGTTTTAATCAGGCAAATCAGTGAAAAGAACCAAAGAACTTACACAAACAAAGACATTGCCAGTGATATGACCAAAGCTGTCTTGGCACAGTACACTCTGGTTAACGCTCAGTTCAAGCCTCCAGTCATAACAAGTCAGAAGAAGATTAGTGAGAGACTGCTAGTCAGTTGGGAAAAGGCAAGAGATATCTCTCTTGGGAGAGGAAAACTTGCAGTTAAAGACAGCTTTGCCAAGCAACTGGACCAGTTATTTGACATAATTACTTGCAAGTGCCCAATTGTTCTCTGTCCTGAGTTTGGATGCGATCGTGACTGTAAATCCGAGGCCCACATCTCCTTTATTTGCAAGCGTGAACTGAAGATTCCTATGATCGAACTGGCATTTGTCAAAGCACAGAGAGAGAAGACTGGCAGTATAGGGGCTCTCATGATTTCTAGCCAAGATATTCCGGAGTCCAAGAGACAGGAGGCTGCCACAGAGAGACAGAAGAGGAGAATAGTTGCCGAGGAAAAGAGACTTGAGAAGGCCCAGGTGAGGTGTAAAAAAAGGCCGATGATTGGAGTCAAGCTGATTCACAGAGTTTAATGACTTCCCCATGGCTGGATCCGAGTGCTGACCAGAGAATGGTGACTTTGTCCCTAACCCAGAAAATAATGATCCCAAACCTTCCAGGCATAAGATTCGAAATGGCCAGGAAAGATATCCGAGTATAGCTCTGGCCAGCATGCGACACCACACTGGTCTCAGAGAAACTGCAGAGATAGCAACAGCTGCCTGGATTGATTTGGGGTGGTTTGATAACACCTGATGATGTTCACCTTGGTGATAGATCATAAACAAAGTAAAGGAGAGCTCAGGAGAAACTTGTGTCAGTAACCTAGAAGAGGAGTTTCTCTGATAAGGGGATAAGAGAAAATGGAATCAATTGTTTGTTCTTTGATGGGAGAAGGGATGACACTAAAGTGTTCATGAAAGTTGGAGATTCTGACAAGTTGTTCCCTGCCATGGTGAAGGAGGAACACTACTCCTGCTGCAGTGTACCAGGAGGGAAGTATTTGTGGCATTTCACCCCAGAGAAAGATGACATCAGGAAACCAGCTGAGATAGTGGCAGATAACATTGTGAACTGGCTCAGAGAGAAGAACGTAGACCAGACCCTGCAGGCCATTGGAGGGGACAGCACCAACACGAACACAGGGTGGCAAGGGGGGTCATACAGTGGATAGAGCGGAAGATTGGGAGGAAGCTGGTCTGGATTGTTTGTGACCTCCACACCAACGAGTTGCCACTCAGACATCTGATCCAGGAGCTGGATGGCAAGACTCTTTCAAACAACAGATGGTCTGGTCCTCTTGGCAAGATGCTGGACTCTGCCACTGAGTTAGAAATAAATCCGAGCTTTGAAAAAATCACAGTTGGCCCTCCACTCGTTGAGCTTGCACATACTGTCATTGACGACCTGAGTACTGACCAGTACTATGGTTACATGATTTGCAGTGCCATCAAAACTGGGGTCATGCCTGATAGACTTGCTTACCTGCAGATAGGTCCAGTCTCACATTCTAGGTGGCTCACAACGGCTCTCAGGTTCTGCAGAATTTGGGTCGCTCATCATAAACTGAAAGGGAACCAGCTTCACAACCTGAGACTTATTGTCCAATTCATCGTGAGTGTCTACTTGCCAAATTGGTTCAACACCAAGGTCAAGTCATCGTTCTCCGAAGGTCCGAGGCATGTTCTCTTCCAGCTTGAGCTCCTGAGGAGTCAGCCAAGGAAGGTTGTTCAGATTGTGGAGCAGACTGTGAGGAGATCTTCCTGGTATGCTCATCCCGAGGCAGTTCTGCAGACAATGCTCTGCAGTAAGGATGAGGAGGAGAGAAGAGTGGCAGTCAAAAGATCTTGGATATGAGACTTATGAGAGGATCTGGGCATGACGAATCAGTTGGTGACGATTCCTTCAGGGTCAGGAAGACTCCTGAAGTCAATCTAGGTGCCAAGACCCTCACTGATCTCATAGATCTGGATAACATCCAGGCTGGCAGTGAGCCCCCTCTTACCTGCAGCCTCACCAATGTTCAAGTCAGAGCTTTCCTGGACAAACCCATGCATGTCCCTGCCTGGCCCACGCACACCCAGAGTATAGAGCGTTGTGTACAACAAGCGAGCGAGGCCAGCAGTCACGTGTACAGCCAGGAGAGGAGGGAAGGCTACATCCGAGCTCAGGTGGTCAGCAGGGAGGTGATGAGTAGAAACAGAAGCAAGAAAGACATGTTCTCTATGGTGTGCAGCAACACCGGGTCGCAGTAGTAAAACCGGTTTTTGTATTTGATGATTTTGTTTTCTAAAGGAATATTAAATTTAATAAATGTGTCAAGATCATTCGTTTCACTATTCTGGATCATTTTCATCCTAATAAATTAACCTGATACATTTACTTTACTTTAAATAAGCTATTTAGTGGTGTTGGTAAAAGGGTGGGAATACTGAATTTTCATAAGATTTCAAGTTAAAATTTACCTAGCAAAAAATGAAAACTTTTCAAATCTGAAGATATCACATGATTCTGCACATAGAACTACATCATTAATACCATGGGCCGATTTTTTCAAACTCAAAAAAAAAAATTCGCCTCCGTATGACACACCCTAATGGGTATACTGTACGTTCTAACTACCAACGGATTTACATTACCATGATTATAAATTAAAATTCCGGACCAAACAGACGTACAGCTTGTGATACCCAGACCCACTGAGACCACCACCATGCACTCCTCTCAAACCCAGACCTCTTAAAAGATATCTACCGCCTGAATATTAAAATATTTGTGAAACCTTATTTTAATCCCATTGAAAATTATTATGACATATACTCATAAGTTCCTAAGAATTACCAAATACCAATAATTAACTGTGCGACCATTACGACATGTCTATTTCAGTCAACCAATCAAACATGTCGGTACAGTGATTTAATATTTTTCGAGGGGAATATTAACAATTATATGTACAGGTTTCAATGGCAACTATTAATTTACTAATCATTGTACTGAATTACGTAAGATTAGTAAGAATTTTTTTTTTTTATAATTTTTGTCCTAAGGCTCAACAAATGGTAACGTCAATATAGCACCATCATTAAAATACAATATAGTTCTTTATTCTAACTCTCACTCACTGTCCTACACAGAATGTTTCTCTAAATCATACATGTTAATTGTAATTACTGTTATTACACTCTAAACTAATTGATAATAACAATAACTCCAGGTGTTACACATTACTGCTGTCTAACTAAATCTGATTCGTGGAGAAACGTAAGCTGTTCTGGGTGAGGGTTAAAACTCTGCCTCTCTCCCCGGGGGTGTTGTACAGTCCTGAGAGTGAGTTTCACTGCCTCCCTCCCTTATAGCTCTCCCTGCAGGTGCTGGGCGGCCGGCGGCATGTGTGTGGTCTGGTCGCCCGAATAACCGCACTGAGACTGACTGCTAGAGTTTCGGCAAGTTGTGAGGTTAACGGAGAATAACATGGGCTTCCTATTCTGGTGCCAGCGAGGATACATTACATACCTGGGTTATGAAGTTATGGTTTAGTAGGGAGAGGAGGACTCCTGCCTGGTGAGGCTATAAGCTAGGGAGAAGAGGTAGGTAGCCCGGGAAAAGGTATCGGTGTGGATGCTATAAGTTGTGGGCGCCAGGGTTGTGCGCCAGTGTTCGTTTGGAAACTTTTGTGATATTTTTAATTTAATTATACTCCTTGGCAGAAAGGGTTTAATTATAATTTATCATTGAAACTAATTGAATTGAAAACTATGAGGTTTGAAGTGATGAAGAATAATAGATGGTTAGATTTTGATGTCTGTAACTGCGGAAACCGACGTGCTTTTGTTTGAACACGTCAGCTGACACAGTGGAGGGTCGGACAGGGTGGAAAATCACAACGGACAGGAGAGTTAGAGCCACAGTATGTGTAAGGCAGCAGGGAAGGAGGTCTTATTTTTAATTTCTGAAAGCTTAAGTTTCATGGTGTAAAGCACTAATGTCTCAAACATAGTTAACTACAAAATACACAAAGTTACAAATATGTACCTTACCCTTGCCATAAGAAATTAATAAATGCACCAGCGGATTTTTTATATTAAAAGTGTACTGATCTACACAAATTAATAATAACTTGGCGCTAATACTATCCCAGGCAAATATATAGAAAAATAACGTGTTTACAGAAGCTTTCACAATTTATGTAGATGACGCAATGTACTTATTTGGCAAAAGGAATTATCAAGAATAAGGAAATAAAATATCTGATAGTATGGAAACAAACTTCAGCTTTACAGTAAAAACAAAATACAGTCCAGGAACAGCGATCCATTAAACTCAACACTGGTACATGGGGTTAAACACATATAACACACACACTCCATCTAGAAGTTTGGGTCTTAGAGAACCTATTAAATTATCTTATAGAGACATGTAAGTGCACTGATCTACTCAATGGGCTTCAAAGGAATGATTACGGTAAACTTGGTGTCCATTCAATAAAGTTTACTAGACTGTTTACTGTGTACAAATTACACTTTTAATGGCCATATAATTTAGGGTCGCTGGTAGCCGTCCAGGATCAACATATAAATACATTTGCTGATACAGTGTGTGGATCAAAGTCTATCATACAGTGAGTCTTAGTGAAGGCTCTTACTGGATGATGTTATTGCCCGAGTGTATAGAGTAACACTACATAATCTCAGGTGTTCAAATATACATGAGTGCACATGCGTAAATACATACAGGAAAATTTCAGTCACACCCACACACACATACCTCCCTCTCTTGCGTCCTGACAAGTTCAAAGGTTCTTCAGTACATAAACTTCTACTTCGCTAAGCCTGAGAAATTTTATAATAACTTCCCTGATCAGAAGTATTTATACGGCTCTCGTAGAAAAAAAGTGCCCGATTAATGTTACACCAGTACCCCCACAAGTGATATATTCTGAAACTTATTCCTCGTCGCTAGAAACTTTCACAGGGACTAACTTAAAGGAGTTTGGCGATACATTTCAGGTCAGAAACTTTTATACGTTACTGTTAGACGAAGTTAGGAGACGAAAATGAGTGTAGGAGGGTGTACAAATAAATGAATATCTTAATACAAAATGTAACCTGACCTGACCAAACCTAACCTAACCTATTTAAAGTATAAATTAAACATCATATGGCAGTAAGCAAGGGCTGAAAAGAAATATACAAAATCTTACAATATACGAATTAATATTAAGTTGTAATAATAAAACCAAAAAGTTATCTCTATTTGACAAAAACGATTGATGATTTGCAAAAGCTTAAACTAAACAGGGATAATTGACTAATATCGATAACTTCTATGTATTATTTTAAGCTTCTAACTGGCCATCGGTGATCATGTACTTCATCATATTAGGTATTAATGAATTGTGAAATAGAAAACTTAAACCAACTTAACCTAATATTAACAAATATTAACTACGTGTTATTAGTTTTTTTCGTTTTTCATACAGGATAATCATCATGGGTGATATGATATTATGATATATTCTGAAAAAAATGTAAAAGACGTAAGTTTCGGAGAAAAAGAATTAAATCTAAAGTTACTCAAAAAAACAGTAAAGATTTAAACTATACAGATGAGAGGAAAACAAATACCAGTAATAAGTGCAAGTAATAAATAACTAAATAAACCCTGGAACTAAATATATATATTTTGATGTTCTTCGGTTTTTATACTATAGACTAACTGCAGTATATACTTATAACATTTAATCAAGTAATAATAATGGTTGCCCCTCGTGTACGTGGATGGGCCGGCCCAAGGCGTGAATTTGTTTAAGGTGTAGAAGCTATAGTCAACACAACTACCACACCCTAAGTTAACGAGCTGCATGACCTAGTGTCAAGGAATAATCCGAGAAGACCGACCAACTCGCCAACTGCACTGGCTAACCATTACCCCGGAACACAATCCACTAATCGATTAACATCCAGGTCGCTAATTACTGCTGGGTCGACAGAGACAAATGACGTAAAAAAAACAAAAAAAAACAGTCCTACCCTGCTCGGGAAGACTCGCTCAGAAGGCGAGCATGCTGACCATTACACCACAGGTCACCAAAGTAAAAAATAAAAGAGTTTATTTGTATTTATTATTTTTTTGTGCTGGTCAAGCCCCGACCAGAGGTTAGCTAGACCCCCGGAAAACTCTTTCGGAGCTTCACCAGCACGTCGTATTGGTATTATCATCTTGACCAAATTATATGTTACAAAGTCACTTGTGAGTTTTCAGTGTTGTTTTTAATAATATTTACTTATTGAAGGCTAAATGTCAACAAATAATTGACTAAAATAATATGAAAACAAGCAAATATAAACGGAACTCCACGAAATATATACTATGTTACACTAAATATGGATAATTGACGATTAGTGATAAATTCTAGGCATTTCTCTTTTTGAGAAACTTTTCACCGGCCATAAACGATCCTGTAGATCATAAATGTACAAATAAATGAATATCTTCATACATAATGTAACCTGACCTGACCAAACCTAACCTAACCTATTTAAAGTATAAATTAAACATCATATGGCAGTAGGCAAGGGCTGAAAACAAATATACAAAATCTTACAATATACGAATTAATATTAAGTTGTAATAATAAAACCAAAAAGTTATCTCTATTTGACAAAAACGATTGATGATTTGTAAAAGCTTAAACTAAACAGGGATAATTGCCTTATATCGATAACTTCTATGTATTATTTTAAGCTTCTAACTGGCCATCGGTGATCATGTACTTCATCATATTAGGTATTAATGAATTGTGAAATAGAAAACTTAAACCAACTTAACCTAATAATAACAAATATTAACTACGTGTTATTATTTTTTTTACCTGCCAGAGGGTTGTGTGACCAGAGTGTGTTACCTGCCAGAGGGTTGTGGGACCAGAGTGTGCTACCTGCCAGAGGGTTATGGGACGAGAGTGTGTTACCTGCCAGAGGGTTGTGGGACCAGAGTGTGCTACCTGCCAGAGGGTTATGGGACGAGAGTGTGTTATCTACCAGAGGGTTGTGGGACCAGTGTGTGTTACCTACCAGAGGAGGTTGTGGGACCAGTGTGTGTTACCTGCCAGAAGGTTATGGGACCAGAGTGTGTTTACCTGCCAGAGGGTTGTGGGACCAGAGTGTGTTACCTACCAGAGGGGTGCGGGACCAGAGTGTGTTACCTACCAGAGGGGTGCGGGACCAGAGTGTGTTACCTACCAGAGGGGTGCGGGACCAGAGTGTGTTACCTGCCAGAGCGTTGTGGGACCAGAGTGTGTTACCTACCAAGAGGGTGCGGGACGAGAGTGTGTTACCTGCCAGAGGGTTGTGGGACCAGAGTGTGCTACCTGCCAGAGGGTTGTGGGACCAGAGTGTGTTACCTGCCAGAGGGGTTGTGGGACCAGAGTGTGTTACCTGCAGAGGTTGTGGGACCAGTGTGCTACCTGCCAGGGTTGTGGGACAGTGTGTTGCCTGCCAGAGGGGTTGTGGGACAGAGTGTGCTACCTGCCAGGGTGTGGGACCAGAGTGTACCTGCCAAGAGCGTTGTGGGACAGTGTGCTGCCTGCCCAGAGGTTGTGGGACCAGGGTGTGTTACCTGCCAGGCGTTGTGGGACCAGTGGTGTTGCCTGCCTGCCAGAGGGTTGTGGGACCAGAGTGTGTTACCTACCAGAGGGGTGCGGGACCAGAGTGTGTTACCTGCCAGAGCGTTGTAGGACCAGAGTGTGCTACCTGCCAGAGGGTTATGGGACCAGAGTGTGTTACCTACCCGGGGGGATGCGGGACGAGAGTGTGTTACCTGCCAGAGGGTTGTGGGACCAGAGTGTGTTACGTGCCAGAGGGTTGTGGGACCAGAGTGTGTTACGTGCCAGAGGGTTGTGGGACCAGAGTGTGTTACCTACCAGAGGGGTGCGGGCCCAGAGTGTGTTACCTGCCAGAGCGTTGTGGGACCAGAGTGCGCTACCTGCCAGAGGGTTGTGGGACCTGCCAGAGTGTGCTACCTGCCAGAGGGTTGTGGGACCAGAGTGTGTTACCTGCCAGAGGGTGCGGGACCAGAGTGTGTTACCTGCCAGAGGGTTGTGGGACCAGAGTGTGCTACCTGCCAGAGGGTTGTGGGACCAGAGTGTGTTACCTGCCAGAGCGTTGTGGGACCAGAGTGTGCTACCTGCCAGAGGGTTGTGGGACCAGAGTGTGTTACCTACCAGAGGGGTGCGGGACCAGAGTGTGTTACCTGCCAGAGGGTTGTGGGACCAGAGTGTGTTACCTGCCAGAGGGTTGTGGGACCAGAGTGTGCTACCTGCCAAAGGGTTGTGGGACCAGAGTGTGTTACCTGCCAGAGCGTTGTGGGACCAGAGTGTGTTACCTGCCAGAGGGGTGAGTAAGGCGGTGTAGGTTGGAAGTGAGGCAGGAACACGAGTCTTGACCCTTAGCAAAATGAAGTGGGGAGACCATTAACCAACACGTCATCATTAGCCAGCACGTCACCATTAACCATCAACTCGTCACGATTAACCAAGGCGTTACCATTAACTAACACGTCACCATTAACTAATAGGTCAACATAAACCAACACGTCACCATTAACCAACACATCACCATTAACTAGCACTTTACTCTTATGCTGCACGTCACCATAAACCTACGCGTCAACATTAACCAACATGTCACCATTAACCAACGCGTCACCATTAACTAGCACTTTACTCTTATGCTACACGTCACCATTAACCTACACGTCACCATTAACCTACGCGTCAACATTAACCAACATGTCACCATTAACCAACGCGTCACCAAACACAGCAATAGGTGTGTGTCGTCCGCTGTACCATTATTTAAAGATTAATTTCGTTTTGTAATGAGGAACAAATATAACACAGACTCATCAGCTTCCTAATGGGACGACATAAAGGTGGTCAGGTATACTTCAGCCGGAGACAAATATGAGCTTAGGTTAGGTTAGGTTAGGTTGAATTATTTCATGATAGTTTTGTTGGGTCGATTTCTTAGGTTGTGTTGGGTTGGCATAAGTAGTTTAGGTTATATTAGGTTAGGTTAAATAACTCATTGATAATTAGGTTAGGTTGAAATTACATACTGATAGTTAGTAAAACAAAATTAATGTGTGTACAGTACGTGTATGATACTCAAGGCTCCTGACAGGACAGTGATGCAAACCACAGCTTAATGTACAATACTACACAGAACTCTCGACAGTTAGCATCTGAACTTCAGCCTTACTTACTGAAGCTGTTTCAGAGAGTAGTGAGGGAGGCGCCATATTCTAGGTTCTTGAGATAACTTGATATACACGGTTCAGTAATCAATAGGCTGTTGAAAATCCCATATTTTAAATTATTGTATCTTAAGTCAAATTATTGTCCGTGAAACAGTAGGCTATCGTTGCTCATAACTTATGAGCAACGATATGTTATGAGTCATAACATAACGCGTTTTGATATATTCAATTGATATATACAATCGTACCAAAGGAGAGGAAAATATTTTATTTTTTACTTGTACCTAGTCTAAGGAATCTCATTGTTTATATTACAAAAACTGAAAGATGAGAATTTGTTCATTAGTTCATATAATACAAGTTCCTAATTTTATCCACATACATTGAGAAATATCCCATGTACTAATAAAACAAGTCATGATGCTATACACTGTAGAGCCGGGCATATTTATGACCCCTACAGGTAATTCATCATATCAGACTGCTGTACTATTAAGTGTCAGGTGCCATTAACAACTAAGAGTGACAACAGACAATAAAAGGTGGCTTATTATTATAATACAAAGTAGTTATTTTTATGTGTCTTAATGCAACGTCATCCTTAAGGGAAGTGAATCCTGAAGCGTAGCAGTAGTTAATTTTCTTTCAATTATGAAATTATGATCAATCTGTAAGTGGTATAGATAGTAACAAGTGATCCTGGGCCCGGCTGCTGGCACGAGGAACAACATTGATGGCCATTAAAAATTTAGATTGTTTAGGCCGAAATACTGTTACTTACGAAACACTGCTAGCATGTATTGGCAAGGGCAGCCCGGAACCGTCAGGAACTCCGCCGATTGGATCCCATAGGCCACCCTTCTTCGCCAATCTCCTTAGGTGCTGAGGCAACTGAGGGTCTTCAGGACTCCGCCGAGAGGGCCAGAACAGCCGTCCTCACGCCCCCAAGGAGTGATGCTAGCGAAGGTCCCGCTGGACCCCCGAGTAAGGTTGAGACTTTTCCTCTATTTCTCTTTAAGACAGAGAGGCAACACTGGCTAGTGACGCTAAGAGTATCTACTGTCATATCTTGATATATTATTACTTATTTTAAAGTGGCGTCCACAACACACCGAGACTTTGGTGTTTGTTTCTGTGAGTTAAGGAGATACAGTGAGTCAACCTGAGACGTTAGTCAGCTGGTGCACAAGTTTTGAATTACGATCACAAGTACTCATATTTCATTATTTCTATTATCCTCGCTGGGTGGGAAATATAAACTAATGTTATAGTTATATAGTCCTAAGTAACTTATATAAAGTATATAGGCATATAGTCCCCAGTAATTCATGCAATGTTATAAGGCTTGTAGTCCCTAGTAACTTATTGCCGGATGCTTCACATTATGGTATAAGTAATATTAACATTAATTACCACTGGTTAGAGGTGTGGTGTAGATGTTTCATAGTTTAATATTTATAAACAGGCAGCTAATGAGGTGATAATCTTCACGGCCAGGAGGAGTGGTACTGACAGCCCGACGGTGTGTTCAGTGTATCAGAGGACTGTATCTGTTAACATATAGCATGAGACTTGGCCTGCTGCTGTACTGTGGCCCTGACAAGATCATGTAGTGCGGGACATCACCAGATACTACTGCGTTGGCCTCAGACATATTCCCAAATTGATGCTGTGTCCTTTTACTGGTGGGTAGTGGACATGTTACTGCTCCAGTAGACATAAATTATAATTTATTTATTTCACGTTAGTGGGAGTAGTAAAAGTTACCTTATATTCAGAGTAAAAGGAGGTATGACCTGAACGACTGGTGATAAGTATTCAAGGGTCTTATGCTGTGTTGGTGTGTGAGTTGCTACTGTGTGAGCCGCTGTCCACAAGGACCTCTACCCACACTACGCTCGACCTGTGGATGGGCCAGTTATTATGGTTACTGACTATACTATCACCATCGACCTGTACCAGCCACTTGTAATACCCAAAGCTCACTAGTAACGTCCATTATATCGTATATTAAATGTTCATCTCTTTATTTGTACGTCATCCCATGCTAGATTATACGAACCTGGCATGCTATCACTGTGATACGAACAGTAGGCAGGATACAGTCGCCATAGGCATCATAGGTAAGGTAGAATGTAAACCAGCTTATTCATGCTACCCGTCGTCACCTCCTCCAACATTCATCCGGCGCATATAGAGCGACGACATCCACTCCTACGTGTCATCCATCAGTCCAAGTAAAATATTGATTACCACATCCACAAAGGATTATATAGCACACACACACACACAATAATGGAAGCTCCTCGAAATCGAGGATGGCCGGCCCAAGGGCCTCCTAGGCGTGAATTTGTTAAAGTGTAGAAGTTGTCGCCAACACAACAACCACACCCTAAGTTAACGAGCTGCATGACCCAGTGTCAAGGAATAGTCCGAGAAGACTGGACAGCTCGCCAACTGCACTGGCTAACCATTACCCCGGAACACGATCCGCAAATCGATTAACATCCAGGGTCCCAATTACTGCTGGGTAGACAGAGACAAATGGCGTAAAGAAACTTGCCTATAGTTTCACCCTGCCCGAGGATCGAGCTCGGGCAGGATGCTGACCATTTCACCACAGGTCACACACACACACACACACACACACACACCCCTCACTTCAATAACTCACCATTTATTACGTGGAGGCTCCCTCAGGAGGCTCCTACAGTGTGTTGCCACTTTATCATCCACCAACTTGCACACTATCATACTGCTCCTGGAAGACACTGAACACACCGTCGGGCTTTCAGCACAACTCCTCCTGGCCGTGAAAATCATCACTTCATTATGATGACTGTATATAAATATGAAACATCTACGTTACACTTCTTATTGACTTTCTGCCTCATTTTTACACAATTGCAGGTCACAATTGTTTCTTTTACTTTGACAACACACCATACATATTATTACTGGGGACTGTATACCGATAACATTACATGAGTTACTGGTGCCTATAATTATAACTATAACATTAGTTTATATCTCCCACCCAGCGAGGATAATAGAAATAATGAAATATGAGTACTTGTGATCGTAATTCAAAACTTGTGCACCAGCTGACTAACGTCTCAGGTTGACTCACTCTATCTCCTTAACTCACAGAAACAAACACCAAAGTCTCGGTGTGTTGTGGACTCCACTTTAAAATAAGTGATAATATATCAAGATATGACAGTAGATACTCTTAGCGTCACTAGCCAGTGTTGCCTCTCTGTCTTAAAGAGAAATAGAGGAAAAGTCTCAACCTTACTCGGGGGTCCAGCGGGACCTTCGCTAGCATCACTCGTTGGGGGCGTGAGGACGGCTGTTCTGGCCCTCTCGGTGGAGTCCTGAAGACCCTCAGTTGCCTCAGCACCTAAGGAGATTGGCGAAGAAGGGTGGCCTATGGGATCCAATCGGCGGAGTTCCTGACGGTTCCGGGCTGCCCTTGCCAATACATGCTAACAGTGTTTCGTAAGTAAAAGTATTTCGGCCCAAACAATCTAAATTTTTAATGGCTATCAATGTTGTTCCTCGTGCCAGCAGCCTGGAGGCCATTGGTTCATCTCTACACCCGTGGGAACAACTAAGTCGGTTGTGTACAACAGCGTCAGAGAATTATAGCAGCCTTACAGTATGAACGGCACCAGTGTCTTAGGGCTCATTAAGGCATCACGTATCGGTTAATACAAAAGGTGTTACCAAGTTAATGGCCGACAATCCAATTTTTATTGTCATTTTTCCTTCTGATTTTTTTACACTTTAGTTTACATTTGTATTAAATTTAACACTTATTGTCATTTTTTCCTTACAGTAATACATACAAATGAAAAGCTTCAT